>NC_086445.1:970503435-970695935 GCF_028390025.1 Pseudophryne corroboree | reverse complement strand
TACAACTGGACACAATTAGAAGACATTACTGGGTAAAAACAAACAGTCATAGAGGGAAGAGGGCCCTGCTCACAAGCTTACAATCTTTTTTATTAGTCCTATCTCTTCTGAAGAGGGTGTACCCCTCCATGTTTGCCTCACAGTTGTGAGAATCATCCCACCATGTCTCTGTAATGCCTATTATATCATATTGGTCATTAAGTGCAATTGTTTCTAATTACCTCATTTTACCTGTTAGGCTTCTTGCATTTGTAATCATACACTTAAGTTTGGTAATTCCCTGATCCTTAAGTTTTGTAGTAGATAACATTTACTTAGGAACCTGAGTTTCCCTTAAATTGCCATCGCTGACTATTTTTCTCCTTCCCCCCTCTCCACTCTCATTATACTTTATACTGTACATCCCATTTTTCTTTGCTCTCTAGATGACCCACTAAATCTTTCTAATACCTCACCCCAGGCACCTAGTTTAAAATCTCCTCCAACCTTCTAACCATCCTTCCCCCCAGCACCGCTGCCCCCTCCTCATTCAGGTGCAATCCATCGTGACAAAAAAGATGGCACCTGACTGAGAAGTCCACCCAGGGTTCTAAGAACACAAACCCCTCTTTACTGCACCAGTCCCTAAGCCACACATTTACCTCTCTAATCTCCCTCTGCCTCCCTGTACTAAAGTGTGGCATGGGTAATATTTCAGGGAATATTACCTTAGCTGTCCTTACCTTTAATTTTTGGCCTAGGTCCCTATAATCTTTCTTAAGGACATCCCACCTACCACTAACTTTGTTGTTTGTGCCAACGTGCACCAAGACCGCCAAGTCATTCCTGGAACCTCCCAACAATCTTTCTACCCAGTCCGCAATGTGCCGCACCCGAGCACCCAGGAGACAACTGTCTGTACGGTGATCACGGTCCTGTTAGCAGATTGCCCTGTCTGTTCTCCTGATAATAGAATCCCCTACCACCAAAATCTGGCTAGGTACCTTGCTTTCTTTTGTTCCCGTTGTCCTGGAGGGACTGCTACTATGGTTGCTAGAGGGAACAGTTTCCTCCAGTTCCGTCATTTCCTCACTACCATCCCCAGAATCTTCATCCAATCATGGGTGAATTTATTGGGGTTTGGCAGATCTGAGATGTCCAGCTGGCTACTTGATCATCCTCGTCCTCGTCTACCGGTGACCCCCCATACAACTCCTAAACCATTCTATTTAAGCTCTGCTCGAGATTGTGAATACTCCCCAGTTGCATAACGGTTTGCTCTATATCAGTTACCTGGGCTTCCAGGGCAACCATTCACATATACCTCACGCAGATGTATTCACACTGGGCCGGTTGCTCCAGGTGCACATACATCATGCACGACATACACTGAGTGAGATTCTCAATCACAGCCACCCCCATTTTGTTTAAAAAAACACTCCTTGTACCTTTAGAAAAACAATACAATACAATACAAATGATTCACACTATGCAATACAATACAGACAGTAGAGACTATGTTACACAAAACGATACTATAGCCTAGCTGCGGAGGGAAACAATTTTCTACACAGTAAAGTAATTGGTAATACAGTGTCTAAACATGAATAAATGGAAAACAGTCAATAATGCAGTCAATACAATAATAAATATGATACTTGCGTGTCCAGGGGAGTCACAACCACATGCATTAGCACCTACTCAATGGTACTTGCTTACCCTGGGATGGCTGTTTCCAGCAGCCCTGCTCCAGCCTCGTCCTCAGTCAGCCCCTGCCGCTTTCTTTCTCCCAGCACCTTGCGCTGCTGCTCACCGCCTCTTAGCCCCTATCTCCCCACGCTGATGGATCCGCTTTTTGGCTCTCCCCTGGTTAATCCTTTGGTGCTCTGGGCACCCCCCAGCTCCTGGCTCCCTCGTACGTGCATGCGCACCCTCATGCGTGTCACTTCCGCTTTGTCACTACCCACACAGCCGCTTCTGCCCACACCCTGCACAGCCGCTTCCGCCCACAGCCTGTTCAACCCGCTCGTCACAGTTTTAGCAGCATCTCACAGGTATCAGCAGCCTCTCCTCTGTCAATGTGTCATTACATATTGGTCATTAGATGAAAGGTCTCCAAGTATACATGGAGAATAGTACTTTGGATGAGGGGACACCAGAAATCCTAAGACTAAATACTCAGTTCTATAGACTAGTGATTACAGAGCATGACCAAAATACAGGGCCATTTCTAGCCATTTTGGCTCCCAGTGTGAGATTTAAAAATGCGCCCCCCCATTCACAGAAAAAAAAATGCGCCCACCCCCATAGATATAAAGAGAAAAAGCATGCGTGCGCTCCTGACAAGGGGGCGTAGTCTCGTTAAAACGGGCGTGGCTTTGTTAAGATGGGCGTGACCTCATCTGATCTCATCATCACGGCCACAACAGGATACAAAAAGTCCTAATTTTACATATTACAGCAGGCACGTGACCCCATTTTACACAGCACGGTAGGCAAGTGTCCCCATTTTACACATTTTGGCAGGCACGTGCCCCCATTTTACACATTGCGGCAGGAAAGTGTCCCCATTTTACACATTGCGGCAGGCACGTGCCCCATTTTACACAGCACAACAGGCAAGTGTCCCCATTTTACACATTGCGGCAGGCACGTGCCCCCATTTTACACAGTACGGCAGGCAAGAGTCCACATTTTACACATTGCGGCAGGCAAGAGTCCCCATTTTACACATTGCGGCAGGCACGTGTCCCCATTTTACACATTGCGGCAGGCAAGAGACCCCATTTTACACATTACGGCAGGCACGTGTCCCCAATTTACACAGTACGGCAGGCAAGTGTCCCTATTTTACACAGTACGGCAGGAAAGTGTCCTTATTTTACACAGTACGGCAGGAAAGTGTCCCCATTCTATACAGTACGGCAGGCAAGTGTCAAGTGGGGGGGGAAAGGAAGGGAGAGGGAGGGGGGAGAGAGATGAACAACTTACATGTCAAGAAGATCTTCCCGCTCCTCGCGCCGGCCGCCGGCGCCTCCTCTTAACAGCTTGGCTCCCCCTCCTCCCTTTTCCCGAGTACTCCTGCTCGTGGGGCGGAGTTTCGCAGATTGATGCTGTTGCGTCATGACATCACGACGCAACCGCGTCATATCGTGAAACTCCGCCCCCCGAGCAGGAGTACTCAGGAATAGGGAGGAGGGGGAATCTGGGACCCGTAAAAGTGCCACGGCGGGCGCCCCGTGCGGTTGCACGGCACACCTGCTGCAAGAAACGGCACTGCCATAATATATTTGTGTTTTCACATTGCCACAATTTCGCCAACAGTGGTTAGGGTAGAGGGTTGCAATGCATGTAGGCTAGCAGGTGTTAAATACAAATGGTCGAGAAGTTTGTAACACTGTTCAGCATGGGAAAAACATCTTGATAGTCAAAAACTGGAATACTGATTTCCAGTCCTCGTCTGAAATAGTACAGGCTAGATCAGCTTCCCATTTAACCTGGAATGAGAATTTCTTTGGGGTTTGAGATCCAATTGCAAGGTTATACCACTGTATAATACACCCCCTACTATCCTTTTTAGTAATTAAATCAAGAACATATTTAGGTATGGTGGATACAGCACAGAAAAACCATGCGGCTCTCGATAACTAGTGTCTTAATTGGAGAAATTTGTAAAAGTCCTTATGAGATAAGGACAATTGCAATTGTATTTGATTAAAAGACCGTAGAGAGCCCGCCAAGGTCACCTCACGGAAAGACACCACCCCTCTGGACAGCCATGAGTCAAACCGCAGATCCGGTATAAGGCAGTCCAGACCCCCTAGTGAAAGGTCAGTGGAAGGGAGGGAGATGTCATTCATTTTGAATCATAGATGTAGCCACGCTTTACACGTGGATTGTACTATACATGACCTAGTGGCCACATGTTTCCCTTCATTTGCTAGAAGCCACAGCACATCCTCCAAAGGGAACGGGGATAGTAATCCTTGCTAAAGTTGGAACCGAGACTTGGGCTCATCTTGACTGATCAACACTCCTATCTGGGCAAGCTAATTGATAAGACCGCTAATCAGGGACTGAACATTATTATTTAAGTAAAGTACAGTGCCTAAACAGCACACACTTTATTTTTTTAGTAATGGTGACACCTACTGATGACTCTGACACAGTCACAGACAGTGCTGCACCACACAGCCCTAGTTAATATTTGATGCTGCCTGGTGGAGAAACTCAAGCACAGGCTCAGAAATACTTGGAAATACCAAGTTCGGGTGTGTTCAGTTTTCAGGAAAACCAAACCGCACATCTCTAGCTGAGAGTATGATTAACTGGGAACACAGTGGTATATTCAGGTTAATGCTGAATAAACCACTCCACTGGTTAACTTGGAAGCTTTGTTGGTGTGTACTATGACCCTGACATACCACTGCCAACAGCATACACATATTTCAACAGATATTTATTTCCAGAGTCTCAGCCTTTCCTTTGATCTGCTCTCCTGTATACTCCAAGTGTTATTTCAAAGTCGATGAAACGCAGGGATCTATAAACTAAGTCTTGGAGAGGGGTAAAGTGGACAAAGTACCAACCAATCAGTTCCTTACTGCCATGTTACAGCTGTGTTTAAAAAATAACAGGAGTTGGTTGGTCAGCACTTTATCACCGTCCACTTTGCCTCTCTCTAAGGCTTCGTACATAGATCCCATTGTCTCCATTTCTAACATGGCTCAAGCTGCATGGATAAAACAAATGTTCTCCATGGCCTTAAGCAGCATTTCTAGACTCAATGTATACTTGGTATGGCTACAAACTTTTATCATACTTTTTTTCTTTTCAAACTGCTGACTTTTAAATCTGTAACACATAAGACATGTCCTCCAAAATTTTGCTGTAGTATCACATTTGATTTCTCCGAGCAATCACCTGATAATTTTATGGTTTTATATGGATTTTAAGATAAGGACCTGTGCTGTTCTATGCTGAGCACTTTTATCATTGATTAATTAAATATTACTGTATGTTCTTAATCGTGACCAGGACCTAGGCTGAAGTGCAACTGTAAAGTAGAACTTCACATACCTTAAGGAAAATGTCATAATTTCATTAAAGTAAGTAAACCACATCAAATGCAGTCAACATGTCCATATGCTGTATGTGTAAACACTTGGAGATGTACTGTACTAAGCAGTGATAAAAGTGGAGGAGTGAGCCAGTGGAGAAGTTGACTATGGCAACCAATCAGCATTGACATAACATTTATAATTTGCATACTGTAAAAGTATAAAGAGCAGCTGATTGGTTGCCATGGGCAACTTCTCCACTGACTCATCTCCACTTTTATCATTGCTTAGTACATATCCCCCTTAGCGCCGTATAATCCGTGATAACGGGCTGCAGAAGCTGCTAAAACACATTGGATTGGGGGACTTATCCCCGATCGCCTGTATTATCACACGATCGTGGGTCCAATTTCTGCCTATAAATACAGCCTCTAATTGGATTCCGCAATAATGACTATCGGTCGTTGATCGCAGTATCCGACCGTTTTTACCGCCTGAAAGAGCTTAGGAGCTAATAGGATGCCGCCTTTAGTTTAAAAAGTAGATTTCTGTGTGAAGCAATTAGAGTTAAACTTATTTTTTTCTGCATAGTGCCTAGTGTCTTTTTTATTTACTAATGGTTGATTTTAATAAATTTTAATATGGTGGGAAATGTTAGTTTTCAGGAGCTTAAACACACATTTACTAACATAATTTTTTTGTGTTAGTTTTTAAAAGTTAGTAAATGTATGTATTAGCTCTGCAACATTGATTTAATTAGATTTTCATTGATTATAAATCTATGAAAATCGACTTGGTAAATATACCCCTAATCTTCTTCTCAATATCAGCTACATAAATAGACTAAGCTACAGCCTAGGAGCATGAGTCTGTCACCATAGCCAACCTTTGATATGTAGTCTGAGGACACAGGCCCTCATTCCGAGTTGATCGCACGTAGCAACTTTTTGCTGCTCGTGCGATCAACACCGCCTATGGGGGAGTGTATTTTAGCATAGCAGGGCTGCGAACGCTTGTGCACCCCTGCTATGCTAAAAAAGTTTCCTGCAAAACAAGACCAGCGTAAGCGTTACTTACCCTGTGCGACAGATCCAGCAATGAAGGTCCCGGGATTGATGTCAGACATCCGCCCTCCAAACACCTGAATCCGCCTGCGTTTGCCTTGAAAACAGTGAGTATCCGCTCTGGAACGCCTCCCGCCTGTCAGTCTTTATGCGATCACCGCTGCGATCACTTTCTGCACTGTCAGCTTCGCTGCCCGGCGACCGCTGTCGCGGGGCAACGGTGCATGTGTGCATTGCGGGGGCCACGCAGCCACAGTCCCAACCCGTTCGCACCGCAGCGAAGAACCACTGCGTGCGAACGGGTCGGAATGATCCCCACAGTTCATGCTTTTTTGCAGGCTGAATGAGCACTGTATTTTTAAACACACACACACACACACACAGGCACACACGCATGCACACACACATGAACACACAGTGCTATTTTTCAGCAGGAACCAGCAGGAACTCAGTTTCTGAACCTCTCATTAAATATGACATAATCAGGAACTGGGTTCCTGTACCACTAGTGGGTCAAAATATATTTTCCATAAGATAAGTTTTATTTTAAAGTACATTTTGAGTGCATTCTTTTTTAAACACTATCTATCTATCTATCTATCTATCTATCTATCTATCTATCTATCTATCTATAACTTTTTTAATAGTTACACACTCAGATTCATAGTTTCTGAACCTATTTCTCTAGAAAAATAGTACTGTGCACATATATATATATATATATATATATTATAGTTAGCACGCTAAGTATTGTATTTTACTGTAGCATTAATTAATGTTTTGTTTATTCTAGAGATGAGCGGGTTCGGTTTCTTTGAATCCGAACCCGCACGAACTTCACTTTTTTTTTCACGGGTCCGAGCGACTCGGATCTTCCCGCCTTGCTCGGTTAACCCGAGCGCGCCCGAACGTCATCATGACGCTGTCGGATTCTCGCGAGACTCGGATTCTATATAAGGAGCCGCGCGTCGCCGCCATTTTCACACGTGCATTGAGATTGATAGGGAGAGGACGTGGCTGGCGTCCTCTCCATTTAGATTAGATTTAGAAGAGAGAGAGAGAGAGATTGCTGTGATACTGTAGATTAGAAGAGAGTGCAGAGTGCAGACAGAGTTTAGTGACTGACGACCACAGTGACCAGTGACCACCAGAGACAGTGCAGTTGTTTGTTTTATTTAATATATCCGTTCTCTGCCTGAAAAAAAACGATACACAGTCACACAGTGACTCAGTCTGTGTGCACTGCTCAGCCCAGTGTGCTGCACATCAATGTATTGTATATAAAGCTTATAATTGTGGGGGAGACTGGGGAGCACTGCAGGTTGTTATAGCAGGAGCCAGGAGTACATGATAAATAATATTATATTAAAATTAAACAGTGCACACTTTTGCTGCAGGAGTGCCACTGCCAGTGTGACTAGTGGTGACCAGTGCCTGACCACCAGTATATTAGTAGTATTGTATACTATCTCTTTATCAACCAGTCTATATTAGCAGCAGACACAGTACAGTGCGGTAGTTCACGGCTGTGGCTACCTCTGTGTCGGCACTCGGCAGGCAGTCCGTCCATCCATAATTGTATTATATACCACCTAACCGTGGTTTTTTTTTTCTTTCTTTATACCGTCGTCATAGTCATACTAGTTGTTACGAGTATACTACTATCTCTTTATCAACCAGTGTACAGTGCGGTAGTTCACGGCTGTGGCTACCTCTGTGTCGGAACTCGGCAGGCAGTCCGTCCATCCATAATTGTATTATAATATATACCACCTAACCGTGGTTTTTTTTTCGTTCTTTATACCGTCGTCATACTAGTTGTTACGAGTATACTACTATCTCTTTATCAACCAGTGTACAGTGCGGTAGTTCACGGCTGTGGCTACCTCTGTGTCGGAACTCGGCAGGCAGTCCGTCCATCCATAATTGTATTATAATATATACCACCTAACCGTGGTTTTTTTTTCGTTCTTTATACCGTCGTCATACTAGTTGTTACGAGTATACTACTATCTCTTTATCAACCAGTGTACAGTGCGGTAGTTCACGGCTGTGGCTACCTCTGTGTCGGCACTCGGCAGGCAGTCCGTCCAACCATAATTGTATTATATACCACCTAACCGTGGTTTTTTTTTCATTCTTTATACCGTCGTCATACTAGTTGTTACGAGTATACTACTATCTCTTTATCAACCAGTGTACAGTGCGGTAGTTCACGGCTGTGGCTACCTCTGTGTCGGCACTCGGCAGGCAGTCCGTCCAACCATAATTGTATTATATACCACCTAACCGTGGTTTTTTTTTCATTCTTTATACCGTCGTCATACTAGTTGTTACGAGTATACTACTATCTCTTTATCAACCAGTGTACAGTGCGGTAGTTCACGGCTGTGGCTACCTCTGTGTCGGCACTCGGCAGCCCGTCCATAATTGTATATACCAGTGACCTAACCGTGGTTTTTTTTTCTTTCTTTATACATACATACTAGTTACGAGTATACTATCTCTTTATCAACCAGTCTATATATTAGCAGCAGACACAGTACAGTGCGGTAGTTCACGGCTGTGGCTACCTCTGTGTCGGCACTCGGCAGCCCGTCCATAATTGTATATACCACCTAACCGTGGTTTTTTTTTCTTTCTTTATACATACATACTAGTTACGAGTATACTATCTCTTTATCAACCAGTCTATATATTAGCAGCAGACACAGTACAGTGCGGTAGTTCACGGCTGTGGCTACCTCTGTGTCGGCACTCCGCAGCCCGTCCATAATTGTATATACCAGTGACCTAACCGTGGTTTTTTTTTCTTTCTTTATACATACATACTAGTTACGAGTATACTATCTCTTTATCAACCAGTCTATATATTAGCAGCAGACACAGTACAGTGCGGTAGTTCACGGCTGTGGCTACCTCTGTGTCGGCACTCGGCAGCCCGTCCATAATTGTATACTAGTATCCAATCCATCCATCTGCATTGTTTACCTGAGGTGCCTTTTAGTTGTGCCTATTAAAATATGGAGAACAAAAATGTTGAGGTTCCAAAATTAGGGAAAGATCAAGATCCACTTCCACCTCGTGCTGAAGCTGCTGCCACTAGTCATGGCCGAGACGATGAAATGCCAGCAACGTCGTCTGCCAAGGCCGATGCCCAATGGCATAGTACAGAGCATGTCAAAACCAAAACACCAAATATCAGTAAAAAAAGGACTCCAAAACCTAAAATAAAATTGTCGGAGGAGAAGCGTAAACTTGCCAATATGCCATTTACCACACAGAGTTTCAAGGAACGGCTGAGGCCCTGGCCTATGTTCATGGCTAGTGGTTCAGCTTCACATGAGGATGGAAGCACTCAGCCTCTCGCTAGAAAACTGAAAAGACTCAAGCTGGCAAAAGCACCGCAAAGAACTGTGCGTTCTTTGAAATCCCAAATCCACAAGGAGAGTCCAATTGTGTCGGTTGCGATGCCTGACCTTCCCAACACTGGACGTGAAGAGCATGCGCCTTCCACCATTTGCACGCCCCCTGCAAGTGCTGGAAGGAGCACCCGCAGTCCAGTTCCTGATAGTCAGATTGAAGATGTCAGTGTTGAAGTACACCAGGATGAGGAGGATATGGGTGTTGCTGGCGCTGGGGAGGAAATTGACCAGGAGGATTCTGATGGTGAGGTGGTTTGTTTAAGTCAGGCACCCGGGGAGACACCTGTTGTCCGTGGGAGGAATATGGCCGTTGACATGCCAGGTGAAAATACCAAAAAAATCAGCTCTTCGGTGTGGAGGTATTTCACCAGAAATGCGGACAACAGGTGTCAAGCCGTGTGTTCCCTTTGTCAAGCTGTAATAAGTAGGGGTAAGGACGTTAACCACCTCGGAACATCCTCCCTTATACGTCACCTGCAGCGCATTCATAATAAGTCAGTGACAAGTTCAAAAACTTTGGGTGACAGCGGAAGCAGTCCACTGACCAGTAAATCCCTTCCTCTTGTAACCAAGCTCACGCAAACCACCCCACCAACTCCCTCAGTGTCAATTTCCTCCTTCCCCAGGAATGCCAATAGTCCTGCAGGCCATGTCACTGGCAAGTCTGACGAGTCCTCTCCTGCCTGGGATTCCTCCGATGCATCCTTGCGTGTAACGCCTACTGCTGCTGGCGCTGCTGTTGTTGCCGCTGGGAGTCGATGGTCATCCCAGAGGGGAAGTCGTAAGCCCACTTGTACTACTTCCAGTAAGCAATTGACTGTTCAACAGTCCTTTGCGAGGAAGATGAAATATCACAGCAGTCATCCTACTGCAAAGCGGATAACTGAGTCCTTGACAACTATGTTGGTGTTAGACGTGCGTCCGGTATCCGCCGTTAGTTCACAGGGAACTAGACAATTTATTGAGGCAGTGTGCCCCCGTTACCAAATACCATCTAGGTTCCACTTCTGTAGGCAGGCGATACCGAGAATGTACACGGACGTCAGAAAAAGACTCACCAGTCTCCTAAAAAATGCAGTTGTACCCAATGTCCACTTAACCACGGACATGTGGACAAGTGGAGCAGGGCAGGGTCAGGACTATATGACTGTGACAGCCCACTGGGTAGATGTATGGACTCCCGCCGCAAGAACAGCAGCGGCGGCACCAGTAGCAGCATCTCGCAAACGCCAACTCTTTCCTAGGCAGGCTACGCTTTGTATCACCGCTTTCCAGAATACGCACACAGCTGAAAACCTCTTACGGCAACTGAGGAAGATCATCGCGGAATGGCTTACCCCAATTGGACTCTCCTGTGGATTTGTGGCATCGGACAACGCCAGCAATATTGTGTGTGCATTAAATATGGGCAAATTCCAGCACGTCCCATGTTTTGCACATACCTTGAATTTGGTGGTGCAGAATTTTTTAAAAAACGACAGGGGCGTGCAAGAGATGCTGTCGGTGGCCAGAAAAATTGCGGGACACTTTCGGCGTACAGGCACCACGTACAGAAGACTGGAGCACCACCAAAAACTACTGAACCTGCCCTGCCATCATCTGAAGCAAGAAGTGGTAACGAGGTGGAATTCAACCCTCTATATGCTTCAGAGGTTGGAGGAGCAGCAAAAGGCCATTCAAGCCTATACAATTGAGCACGATATAGGAGATGGAATGCACCTGTCTCAAGTGCAGTGGAGCATGATTTCAACGTTGTGCAAGGTTCTGATGCCCTTTGAACTTGCCACACGTGAAGTCAGTTCAGACACTGCCAGCCTGAGTCAGGTCATTCCCCTCATCAGGCTTTTGCAGAAGAAGCTGGAGGCATTGAAGAAGGAGCTAAAAGGGAGCGATTCCGCTAGGCATGTGGGACTTGTGGATGCAGCCCATAATTCGCTTAACAAGGATTCACGGGTGGTCAATCTGTTGAAATCAGAGCACTACATTTTGGCCACCGTGCTCGATCCTAGATTTAAAGCCTACCTTGGATCTCTCTTTCCGGCAGACACAGGTCTGCTGGGGTTGAAAGACCTGCTGGTGACAAAATTGTCAAGTCAAGCGGAACGCGACCTGTCAACATCTCCTCCTTCACATTCTCCCGCAACTGGGGGTGCGAGGAAAAGGCTCAGAATTCCGAGCCCACCCGCTGGCGGTGATGCAGGGCAGTCTGGAGCGACTGCTGATGCTGACATCTGGTCCGGACTGAAGGACCTGACAACGATTACGGACATGTCGTCTACTGTCACTGCATATGATTCTCTCAACATTGATAGAATGGTGGAGGATTATATGAGTGACCGCATCCAAGTAGGCACGTCACACAGTCCGTACTTATACTGGCAGGAAAAAGAGGCAATTTGGAGGCCCTTGCACAAACTGGCTTTATTCTACCTAAGTTGCCCTCTCACAAGTGTGTACTCCGAAAGAGTGTTTAGTGCCGCCGCTCACCTTGTCAGCAATCGGCGTACGAGGTTACATCCAGAAAATGTGGAGAAGATGATGTTCATTAAAATGAATTATAATCAATTCCTCCGCGGAGACATTGACCAGCAGCAATTGCCTCCACAAAGTACACAGGGAGCTGAGATGGTGGATTCCAGTGGGGACGAATTGATAATCTGTGAGGAGGGGGATGTACACGGTGATATATCGGAGGGTGAAGATGAGGTGGACATCTTGCCTCTGTAGAGCCAGTTTGTGCAAGGAGAGATTAATTGCTTCTTTTTTGGGGGGGGTCCAAACCAACCCGTCATATCAGTCACAGTCGTGTGGCAGACCCTGTCACTGAAATGATGGGTTGGTTAAAGTGTGCATGTCCTGTTTTGTTTATACAACATAAGGGTGGGTGGGAGGGCCCAAGGATAATTCCATCTTGCACCTCTTTTTTCTTTTCTTTTTCTTTGCATCATGTGCTGATTGGGGAGGGTTTTTTGGAAGGGACATCCTGCGTGACACTGCAGTGCCACTCCTAAATGGGCCCGGTGTTTGTGTCGGCCACTAGGGTCGCTAATCTTACTCACACAGTCAGCTACCTCATTGCGCCTCTTTTTTTCTTTGCGTCATGTGCTGTTTGGGGAGGGTTTTTTGGAAGGGACATCCTGCGTGACACTGCAGTGCCACTCCTAGATGGGCCCGGTGTTTGTGTCGGCCACTAGGGTCGCTAATCTTACTCACACAGCTACCTCATTGCGCCTCTTTTTTTCTTTGCGTCATGTGCTGTTTGGGGAGGGTTTTTTGGAAGGGCCATCCTGCGTGACACTGCAGTGCCACTCCTAGATGGGCCCGGTGTTTGTGTCGGCCACTAGGGTCGCTAATCTTACTCACACAGTCAGCTACCTCATTGCGCCTCTTTTTTTCTTTGCGTCATGTGCTGTTTGGGGAGGGTTTTTTGGAAGGGCCATCCTGCGTGACACTGCAGTGCCACTCCTAGATGGGCCCGGTGTTTGTGTCGGCCACTAGGGTCGCTAATCTTACTCACACAGTCAGCTACCTCATTGCGCCTCTTTTTTTCTTTGCGTCATGTGCTGTTTGGGGAGGGTTTTTTGGAAGGGCCATCCTGCGTGACACTGCAGTGCCACTCCTAGATGGGCCCGGTGTTTGTGTCGGCCACTAGGGTCGCTAATCTTACTCACACAGCTACCTCATTGCGCCTCTTTTTTTCTTTGCGTCATGTGCTGTTTGGGGAGGGTTTTTTGGAAGGGACATCCTGCGTGACACTGCAGTGCCACTCCTAGATGGGCCCGGTGTTTGTGTCGGCCACTAGGGTCGCTTATCTTACTCACACAGCGACCTCGGTGCAAATTTTAGGACTAAAAATAATATTGTGAGGTGTGAGGTATTCAGAATAGACTGAAAATGAGTGTAAATTATGGTTTTTGAGGTTAATAATACTTTGGGATCAAAATGACCCCCAAATTCTATGATTTAAGCTGTTTTTTAGTGTTTTTGGAAAAAAACACCCGAATCCAAAACACACCCGAATCCGACAAAAATAATTCGGTGAGGTTTTGCCAAAACGCGTTCGAACCCAAAACACGGCCGCGGAACCGAACCCAAAACCAAAACACAAAACCCGAAAAATTTCAGGCGCTCATCTCTAGTTTATTCTACCCTAGCTGGAGATTAGTATCTGGAGGACCCGCATGTCTGAGTTTTTGACCTTGAGTATAATGCCATCCTGTTTATAATATCTCTATTACATAACACATATGTTGTTATGCATTTATATACTAAATAACTAGCCAAGGGTAAATACAGTGGCACTTTACAGATTTATAAGAAGACACTACTGATAAGTACATGTGCATTAAAGGCATCAAGCAAATGGACACTTGCATTAGAAATCTTGAATATGCATTCTGTTCAGTTACAATAAAATTGATTTTACTATCAATGAAAACCACAGAATTTGGTTTACTAAAGCTTCATACACTGAAAAATAGAAGTGTTGTCCTTAGTAACCAATCAGATTCTACAGTAGCTATAATTTCTCTATTGCGTTCTAGAAAATAATAGAATCTGGTTGCTACAAGCAACAATTCCACTTGTCCATTTTAGATCTTGACTAAATCTACATATTTTAGTTTTTTCAGTCTGTAATGTTTAAGCTTGATAATTAAATAATACTGTCATTATCTAATAATTAGGTAAGCCAAATCATTTCTAAAATAAATGTAAAATACATTGCAAAAATGGTGTTAGCTATTAAGCCAAGAAGCCTACTATTAGTCAGGGCTGATGCAGGGTTTCTAGGTGCTTTAGGCAAAACTTTAACCTACCGTCTCCCTCCCCCCACCCCATTCCTTTTTCTCATCCTCTACGGCATGCAAATGTCTCCTGAAAATGATAAAAAATTATAATTCTTCCTTTATTATTAAATATATTTGTTTCTCAACAGTACAAATTATACAATTTTGCAACAATTTTTACAGGACAGGCACTATAAGGAATACACATGAGAAATTAGAATTTTACTTTTCATGTTTTCACATTAGTAAATATTGGAGACATAGGGGGGTATTCAATTAGTGAATTTTTTTTCGACCAGTCGAAAAAATTGCACTTTTCAACAGTTTTAGGTCGAATTAACATTCAAACTATTTAATGCTCGTGGCCTTTTTTCGACTGGTTGAAAAATCCGGCACTGGTGAACACCATGTGTATCGGCGAATTTGCCACTGATACACGTGTTTTAGCAAATTGGCGGGCATTTTCACCTGTTTATGGTGCAATTTTCACCCATGGTGATTCGACCCCCCAAAAAAGTGAAATGGCATGGGTGAAAATGGATTAAAAAATGGTCAAAAATGCCCGCTATTGAATACCTTGTGTTGAATAAGTGCCTTTTTTGACCAGTCAAAAAAGGCACTTAATTTAATACCCCCCATATACCTCCAAGTCATTTGGTTTTGAGGAATGTCATATCCTATTGACAATAGGACATATAGTAGTAGTTAGCCCATTAAGTCTTTCTTGCACCATTGAAGAATTAATGTATATTTTTTATTAAATATAAATGGGGTGTCACAATGCAGAGAGTAGGTTAAAAAGGAAAGGAGCCAGCTTCTGGGAACAAGGGTGTGGGGGGTGCCCTTGTGGGAGAGCCAAGGGGCCCAGACTTGAGCAAACATGTGTCCTCTGTCATGTAGGTAATAGGTAATATTCTACATATTTGCTATGTGCCAGATTTGGAATTTAGGGCTGTGAAAAAGGATTCTTTCAATTATGAGCTTTGGGGCTTTTATCAGCAACTACGATGTGGGTCACCAATTTGACAGAATGTTTCCAAAGGATGGGAGGGGAGTAACATAAGAGAAAGACCCACGGATTTTTTGGTATTGGAGAATCAAGCTAGCTATTCAGCTGTGTATGGACTGCTGCCCAAAAAGACTTAAGGACAAGACAGGTTCACCAGACATGAGATAAGGTACCCCTGTGGACACAACAGAGATGCAAAGCAGAGGAAAACATCTGAGAGAGTCTTTCTGGGGAGTAATACCAGTGGTAGAATAACTAATATGATGTTTCATTAAGGCAGGTACAGATGGAGCATTTGGCAATAGCTAATCCCATGTCCTTCCTTGCCTCCTCGGCATGTGGAGGACCAAGGTCCATTTTCCAGGACAATTCATAAGGGTTTTGGTCAGGGTGAGCAGAATTAAGAAGGATGCCATAAACCTGAGGTATCATGCCTTTGGATGTGAGGTGATATCTACAGAGGAGGTAAAAAGAAGTGAGTTCATAGAGAAGTGGGACCTGAGGAGCTGAGGAAATGTATTTGAAAGTTGGGGGTATAGGTGGAAGATTTCAGTTGTAGGGTTTAAAGGGACAGAAAAAGCCTATATGAACTGAAATCAGCAGGGAATTAAAGGGGTGCTGTTGTTTAGGATTTTTGCATACATTTTTGGCTAGTGGTCGGCCAGATTGCACTGGTAGAGTCTGTCACTGCACTGGTACAGTCTGTAATTTGAGGCAGCATGATAGAGGTAATGTAATTATGCTCTATTTCTGCTTATATGGGTACCCATTGATCAATACTAGTTCACCAAGAACCACATGTATCAGTTTCTGAATATCAGATGGCAACCAATCACAGACTTCCACTAAGCAGCTCCTCAGTGAAGATTACACAAAATATGTGTGAAATGAAGGTCTGCGCAATAAACAAACTGGTTACAGTATCTCATCACTTTTGCAACATGTATCAGCAACAGGGACCCATGGGACTTCAGTAATCAGAATGACTGCTTGCAATATTTTCACTTTTATTTCTTTACTGTCACTTGATGTCTGAAACTGAAATGTTTCCTCAAGAAATACTTTTTTATAAAGATGAGTGTTAGGGCTAGAAAGTATATAGAAGACAAGATGGTGATTTCAAAATTGAAACTGCACAAATCTGTGAATTTGAAATTCACAGATTTTTCCATTGCTCTGTTTAGCATTAAGTCTACCACGAAAAGAAGGATTGTATAAGGTCCTAATAAAATATTAATGGGAAGACCTTTAAGAATGTCTTTATTATTTCCTGCCCCCCCCCCCCCCCCACACACACACACACACACACACACACACACACACACACACACACACAAAGCTTATTGATGCATTTAATTAGTTGATTTTTATATTATTACTTGGCTCTAATCAAATAGTTGAAAAATTATCATTCAGGTGTAACAATTGCCTTAACTAAGGAACCATATAAGCACTGTGTTATTCTATTCAGCATGGAGACATAGGGGGATATTCATCCCACACACATTAAGACTTTCCTCTAGTCTTCAAACCCTCAAGCATTCCCTGAAAACTCACCTCTTTAGCAAGCTTAGCAAATTCCATAACCGCCCACATAACCTTCATACATATTCATATTGTATCTAATTACATCCCTTCTGTACATTCCACGCATCCTCACATACAGTATTTTATTTTTCTTCAATTTAACATCCTCCTGACCTCTGGTCAACATTGCTGAGTGACCATATCATTCAGCCCACCAAGAAACTCTGCAATATGGCTGGACCGTTATGCAATAGGTTGCACCTATCCTTGTGTATTAATGCCTATTTCCCTATAGATTGTAAGCTTACAAGCAGGGCCTTCCTATCTCTTAGGTTGTCTGTTATTACACAGTTTTGTGTTATCACTGTTGCTCCAATTGTAAAGTTCAACAGAATATGCTGCACTACATAAGAAATGGTTAATAAATAAATAAATAAATTAGACCCAGACATTTTCAAGATGTGAAAAATTAGGGGATTTGCAATTTTTTTGTGTGCCAATTAAACACAAAAAAATATTTTAAATTTTCATGCAAAATCACATAGAATCTGTGATAAGTTTTGAACCTATGAATGATTATCGAGGATTTGGTTTCATTTGCCTGAGGCAGTCAAAACAAAATCAGTGCTGGCTGCAGAGATAACTGGATAGCCCCAGGAGAGTTAGCAAGCCATGAAAAATAGAATTTGATGTCAGATAAGAGCCACTAGTCTGGTCCATCTAGTCTGCCCATGTACGACCACACGCTTACATACTAGGGTTATTTATTTTTTTGGAGGGAAGCCAAATAACCTAACGGTATACGTTTGGATTGTGGGAGGAAGCTAAAGTACCCCAGGTGACCCGCACAAGCAAGAGGTGAATATGCTGTAAAAGTTCCACACAATTAGGGGCATGGTGAAAGTTGAACCCATGACCTCAGTGCTATGAGGTAGTAATGCTAACCATTAAACTACCTGTACTGCCTACACATTACTCACACTAATATAAGGTATGAATGTATACAGACACAAAGTTACTACAAGATGACCAATATGCCTAAAGACAAGTCATCTCCTAGAAAGTAAAGGTGTGTGTTTTTGTACACTTACTGCAACATAGTTTGGTATACAAAAATTATGAGAGCAACAAAATTGTTAACTAGTATTGGCAACTGTAGCTCTCTGTGTCAGGTTACAGTACAGGTACAGCACATATGGTGTAATGGTTAGCATTACTGCCTCACAGCACTGAGATCATAGGTTCTATTAACTGTGTGGAGTTTGTATATTCTCTCCGTACTTGTGTGGGTTTCCTCTGGG
This sequence comes from Pseudophryne corroboree, assembly GCF_028390025.1. Taxonomy (NCBI): domain Eukaryota; kingdom Metazoa; phylum Chordata; class Amphibia; order Anura; family Myobatrachidae; genus Pseudophryne; species Pseudophryne corroboree. Next base: position 970,677,783 of record NC_086445.1, on the reverse strand, counting down.
TACTCTGGTTTCCTCCCACAATCCAAAAATATACTGGTAGGTTAATTGGTTTCCAACAAAAGTAAACCCTAGTGTGTAAGTACATGTATGTACAGTACATGGGAAGATTAGATGGGCCATGTGGTTCTTATCTGCCGTCAACTTCTGTTTCAACTTCTATATTATAGAATGTGTGTTTTAAAAGCTTGCAATAAGAAATATGTCTATGCAGAATAGAATGGCTTTAGATACTTTCTGGTTAGTAAAAATAGTATGTGTGCTTTTATAGGTCAAGAAGATTCTATTTATATGTCAAATAATTCCTAAGGAGTATTTGATCATGCTACAGACCTTACATAGGAAGCTGGGGAGTTACATCAAAGCTGCTGGGTATGCAAAATTAGTTAGACCCAATAGGTATCTAGATATTATATGGCATTTCTATTTTTGTTTGTGTCAATTAAGTAAATCAATTAAATGGGGATAATGTCCTTATTGATTTAATTTAACAGAAATAGATGATGATGATAATGTATTCTAACATTTTGGTAAGTAATCTAAAATCAGGGAAGTAGAAAACAAATAAATGGATTGATAAAGGTTAAATATAATTCAAAATAGTCAAACTAATTATAATTGGGGAAATTATGAAGCATTTCAAAACGAAGAAAAAAATTTTATATGACAAAAGCAAAAAATTCTATTTGCAGTTTCTTGAAGTTCTAATAAACAGTTATTGTTATATATCTTTAGTGTGTTACTCTTTTTTAAGACGTTCTTACCATTAAACTTTCAGAGAAACTGTGGGGTATATGCAATTGCGGGCGAATCGCGGCAAATTATCGCCATTTTTTTATTTCGACACAATTCGACAGGTGAATTCCGGCAGGTGGCAGATTTTGCTGCGAATTAAAAAAACGGGAAAAACCCGGAAAAAAATGGCGTGGGGTCCCCCCTCCAAAGCATAACCAGCCTCGGGCTCTTCGAGCTGGTCCTGGTTCTAAAAATGCGGGGGAAAAATTGACAGGGGATCCCCCGTATTTTTAAAACCAGCACCGGGCTCTGCACCTGGTGCAAAAAATACAGGGGACCACTAGCTGGACAGATAATGCCACAGCCGGGGGTCACTTTTATACAGTGCCCTGCGGCCGTGGCATTAAATATCCAACTAGTCACCCCTGGCCGGGGTACCCTGGGGGAGTGGGGACAGCTGTCACGGAGAGGTCTCTGCATTCGGGGAAAGGGGTCTCATGTGTCAATATGGGACCCCTTTCAGTCCGCTGGCACGGGTTTTTGCGTTTTGTTATTTTGCCAAGTACCTGGATTATACTCTGGACGTGGATTTATCTCTGGACGCTGGAAGGTGAGTATAATTTTTTCACAGGTACCCTCGGATCGTCGGAGACTGTGGCAGTCGGCGTGTCAACATAGGTAAGTATGTGTGTGTCGGCAGTATGTAATAAAGTTGTGCTTGTCACGGTGTGTGTGTCCTGTTTTGATTTGGGTATTTTTTTCCCAGTAGTACTACAGGTACCAGCGGGCCCGTTTTTCTCCCGCATGCTGGTACTTGTGGTTCTCCAAGTACCAGCTTGCGGGGGAGGCTTGATGGGACTTGTAGTACTACTGGAAAAAACAATATTCTGACATTTTTCTCAAGGCTATCAGCCTCCCATCCACAGCCCTTGGATGGGGGGACAGCCTCGGGCTTCACCCCTGGCCCTTGGGTGGCTGGGGGGGGGACCCCTTGATTGAAGGGGTCCCCACTCCCCCAGGGTACCCGGGCCAGGGGTGACTAGTTGGATATTTAATGCCACGGCCGCAGGGCACTGTATAAAAGTGACCCCCGGCTGTGGCATTATCTGTCCAGCTAGTGGAGCCCGATGCTGGTGTAAAAAATATGGGGGACCCCTACTCTTTTTGTCCCCCGTATTTTTTGCGCCAGCACCAGGCGCAGAGCCAGGTGCTGGTTTTAAAAATACGGGGGATCCCCTGTCAAATTTTTCCCCGCATTTTTAGAACCAGGACCAGCTCGAAGAGCCCGAGGCTGGTTATGCTTTGGAGGGGGGACCCCACGCCATTTTTTTCCTTGATTTTACCGTTCCAGCTATAAAAAAAAAATATATTTTTAAAAATATATAAATAATACTTGTGCCTCCCAAAAACACAAACCAAGTACCTAATCCCTTCTAATATAAATAGATATGCTATTACCAAAAAAAAAACCACCAAAAAAAACCATGTTTTAATTTTTTTTTATTGGTTTCACCCTCCAAAGTGTGGCGGATTGAAAATGACGAATTTACTGTCTAAAAGCACTGTTGTCGAATTTCCAAACTTGAATTGAATACACTTTGGTCGAATTGCAGCACTTGTATCATTGCAGAAAAGTCGAATTTGACAAAAGTCGAATTTCAAAAAGTCGAATTTTGAAAGTCCGTTTTTTTGACGGAAAGCACTGAATTGCATTGACGATTTTTTTTTTTATTTGGCGAAAAATTCCCGAAATTCGACAATTTCGGGAATTCGACCGCAATTGCATATACCCCTGTAACTGCAAAGATATATTATTCTGTGTCTAATCAATACCCTGTTATTATATCCTTGTAGCTATATGCATGTAAAATGTATTATTTGTAGTGCAGCGAATGGGAAGATACCGCCACTCGGGATCCCAGATATCACAATGCCGATGCCGGAATCACGCCAAGCAGTACAATGCTGGCGCGGAATAGCAGCAAACAGGCTTACGAGCGCAGGGTGCCACTATGCAGGGGTGTATCTAGGGGTCCGAGCACCCCTGGCAAAGTAAGGGACTTGAAAATGGGAAGGTGCCTGTGCAAAAAAGGGACATGATCTTGTGGGAAAGGGGAATGATAATTCAATAGTTCCCCCAATTCAAATTACGTTACACAGTAGTAACGCTTATACACATCATGCACACACAGTAGCAGTTCCATTTACACATTATGCCCACACAGTAATTCTTATAATGCTGAGGAGACATCTGCAGTGTCTGGCCTGGCTGAGGATGCAATGCCACCCAAAGCTAGGTAGTATAATCAAATAGTAGTGCAAAGAAGTGCAGTGCAGCGCACTACCCAGTGGTGCTGCAGCGCAATACCCAGTGGTGCAAGTAGAAAAAAATGTTAGTGGTACTGCTTCGGTGCGCGCACGCCCAAAAAATGGGTGTGGCCACATGCCACATGGAGCATGGCCAATGAAAGTGGGGGTGTGATACACATATGACCCGAATACTGCAGTGCCAGATACACATATGCCCTCACAATGCCAGATACACACATGCCCCCAGAGTGTCAGATATGCCCCCATGGTGCTAGATATGCCCCCACAGTTCCAGATATGCCCCGACAGTGCCAGATACACATATTTCCCATGTTGCCAGATATGCCCCCACATTGCCAGATACTCATGCCCCCACGGTACCAGATATGCCCCCCACGGTGCCAGATGTGCCCCTATGGTGTTAGATATTCCCCCACAGTGCCAGATACACATATGCCCCCACAGTGCCAGATAAGCCCCCACAGTGCCAGATATGCTCCAACAGTCATATAGTCATAATCCCGATCCCCCTCCTAGCACATAGATGTAGTCCACTCTTAGCACATAGTAGTAGTCTCCCCACTCCCAGCACATACATTAACTCCCCATACAGCACATAACCCTAGTCCCCACCCCACAACATCCCAGCGTGTCTGGCAATACCTGCTGTGCTGAGCTGCCTGGGAAGGAGGGTGGAGGATCGCTCTGCAGGCAGGAGCTGGCGCTGGTGTCCGGCACCGCACAAAACTATGTGAAGAAACTGAAAAAAACTACAGCTGTAGTGCATTGCGGTGCCGGACACCGGCGCAAGCTCCTGCCTGCTGAGCGATCCTCCGCCCTCCATCCCAGGCAATGCACAGGTAGACAGGCATTGCCAGACAATACAGCTTAAGGGATTCCACCCATTGGCCGAGGGTGGCACCGTCGGGCGGCACCCCCTGCTCGGCTGGCACCCCTGATGAGTGCCATCCTTGCCAATGGGTAGATACGCTCCTGCCATTATGCCACAGTGTGGCAAGCTTGCGGTATACTGACGGCCGGCCTCCCGGCCAGAGGTAATTTATACTGAATCTCACTGGACATGCTGTTAGTTATAAAGACTCCAACAAGAATTAGGGATCTATGTACTAAGCCTTGGAGAGAGATAAAGTGGATGTAGCTAAAATACCAGCCAACCAGCTCCTAATTGTCATTTTTTAAACACATCCTGTAACATGGCAGTTAGGAGCTGAACGGCTGGTACTTTATCTCTGTCCAAGCCTTAGTAAGTAGACCCCATAGTGTGCAAAATATACAATTTGTTTGATAATTAACCACAACGGGTGGCCAAGCTGGTCCTCAAGATCTACCAACAGTTCATGTTTTCCAGTTCACCTGTGAATCTGTAGAATGTGTCGGTTTGGAATAAATTCACAACATGTTTGAAAATGTGACCGTTAGTAATGACTACACCTGTGCACCAGCTAGGTGGTCTGGAAAATTTAAACAGTCCGTAAATCTCAAGAAATGGTTTAGCTAACCCTGATTTACCATGTATTCTTGAGTCATGATTCCTCTACACCAACGATCTAACTGCAACCTTAGCTTTGAATCCAGCCTGGATCCTTTCACTTCTCAGGACAGACATACATTCCAAAATCTGAATGTATTACATTTTCTGAATCGGCAGTGCAACACTGTACCCAGATGTGATTTTAATATTAGGTTTCTTAGAGTTTGCAGGAAGACATATAGGAGACTTCCTAAATTGTACACGGGTCCCTACTTGACATCTAGCTTTAGTGCTTAATATTTTCCTTGTCATCATAATTATGTCTGCATAATTCAAGTTTATGATGTGGTTTCAATCAGTCTCTTCTTACAAAAACAATCCTGACATTCTCTACTATATATAGAACTGGAAACTGCAGTATTACAGTCATAAAATGTCAAATATATCCTTAAACCGGACAATAGCACTCAAAATGTACCACAAAAAAGGCCAAGGGGTTGATGTATCAAGCAGTGGAGAATGGGCCAGTGAAGAAGATGCCAATAGAAAGTTAGAAACCAATGAGCTTCTACCTATTATTTTTTCGAATATACCTGATAAATGCTAACTACAGTAACAGTTGGTTTGTAGCTATAGGCTACTTCACCACTATTTTAACTGTTGGAAACATCACCCCTATAGCTTATTTATAACTCATACATTTGTAGATATATAAGTCAAACCTAACACAAATGGCACATAGACCTACAGTAACAATAACTTACTGAGCACCTAATAATACTATACTGCCCTGATTGCATGCATTGTGCATAGCATTTGTAGCAAACTTTGGATGCTATACGGGCAGTACGGATGGTGTAATGGTTAGCATTACTGCCTCACAGCACTGATGTCATGGGTTCGATTCCCACCATGGCCCAACTGTGTGGAGTTTGTATATTCTCCCCGTACTTGCGTGGGTTTCCTCCGGGTACTCCGGTTTCCTCCCACAATCCAAAAATATACTGGTAGGTTAATTGGATCCCAACAGGGACTGATGTGAATGGCCAAATATTCTCTGGAAAGCGCTGCGGAATAAATAACTGGTAATAAATAATAAATAAATAATACCAGTGTATCTTCTCTGTCTACACTGTAATAACAATTTAATAAGTTCTACCAGGGCTATAACAAGGCATGTGTGTGAGTGGTGCCATCGCACAGGGCCCTTGAGGCGGCATCATCACTGCCCCACAGCACTTGATCCTGCAATCAGTAGTGCTAATGCAGACTCTGGGCAATCACCCTGCACCCTGTGGAACTTGCTGGAGCATCCTTAGTACACAGGTTTAGGGGGCAGGGACTACCCTGTTACAGAGCTGAGTTCTAATATAGGACATTACATATCCAGAACTACAGTGCTTGTGTTTTTTAGACTTCTGAAATAGCAAAAATCTAATACAAATTAAAAAAATGAATAGAAATATAAATGGTATTTTTCATATCTACTTTCAGTCTAATTTAAAACCACTGAATAGTCCATCCACTAGTTAGCATGTCTGTTTATATAATCGGAATACATACTATATCACGGTTGTTGGGATGCCAGGGGTCACATGACCAGCTGCGGCATCCTGACACTGAAGATCGAGACATCGGAGGAGGTAAGTATATTTACCCCCCACCCGCCTGCCCCCTACACTAACCCTAACCCTCGGGGAGGGGGGGGTGGCTAGGACTACCCCCCAGTGCCTAACTCTAGCACACCCATTGCCTAACCCTAACCTCCACCCCGATACTCGCCTTCGGGATGTCGTGGGTGGTACCGGTACCAATCACATGACCGACAACCTTCCCTATATCATCTACCAAAATCTTTTCCATGAAAGTGGGGAAGAGATTGTGACACTTTACAAGCATTGAGTGATTGCCAGTGAAGCAATCACAGCAGACCCCGACACTGTCCTGTAAAACAATTGGTCACTGGCATATCTGAGAACTAATTGATGGGTTAATTTCAGTAAAACACCAATGGCTCTTTGTGCTGTAATTTTATCATATGTGATCTTATCAGAGTTTGTTGGCATTTTACACCTGACAGCCTGTTTTACGCAATTAGCTGTCAGCTTAATAATACTGATAGGGAAAAAAAAGTGTACTACATTCATTAACACTCTGATGAACCTGATAATTACTTGAACTGAAGTCAAAATGCATCCTTAACACATTAGAAAATGTAAACTAGACTAGTGAACTAGTCACACTACGTAACACACAGTTCATTACACTCTAGTATATTAAATTATAAATTCCAAAAACCATGAACATACTGTATACAAGAGTCCACTGGGTATTAAAAAATGCTAGTGTAAATGATTAGAGTGTCAGCGACTCTGTCAACTATGGACATAATTAAATTAGATCTATTTAAAAAAATTATATACAGTTATATACTTAGGAAAAAATATAGTGATACACAGTTGCAATGTATTAAGATTGACAATATACAGCTATAAAACAGATCTTACCTCTGACAAGTACAGTACAGTTGTTTAGATTTTAATGCATCCAGTATGTTACCACTGCCTAATGGGTAAACTGTGTGTCCTAAACATTTGTTATCCCAAAATACGCCAATCTTCGGCTGAGACTTTTTAATCTAGGTTACTACAGACAAATGGTAGAGCAAGTGGTTCTGGAGATTATTTTAGATAGCCTTGAAAAATTAGTTTAAGGAAAATTAGATTATAAATCATACTTGACTACTCTCCCTGATCGGCTGGGAGGCATCCAAATACTGGGAAGAGATCCCAGACGCCAGAAAGGTAGGCAAGTCTCTCAAATCTGGCCTCACCCTCAGCAGCCCCCCTCAGATGTCCTTCATAATGGGCAGTTTGAGGAGGCCGATGATGTGATTTCTGTCATCATAGCCCCGCCCCTTGCTATTCAATGCCAGTAATATGGGCATTGAATAGTGGGGGACAGGACATGATGATGCAGTCACGCTTCCACACCCCCAAACTGCCCACCCGCGATTAGACCACGACACCTGTTATACCAACCCAGCCGCCCCCTCCCGTATGGGGCAGCTGTAAATTCGGTAAGCCTGTTATTAATTCTACCGGACAAAGCCCTACTCCCATTTGGTCCTCATGTTAGTAGTAACAGTAAAAAAGTAGTAGTAACAGTAGTATCAGTACTTGTCCTCTTCTCCATTCTTTGAAAGGCTTGACACATCTCCCCAATATCTCTTTTTTTTTTTTTACATTACACCTCTTTTATGGACTATTAAAATGAAGGACATTCCAAGTTTGCAAGACTCAGAAAGAATAAGAAAATAAGTCAGATTTTTACAAAGCAAACACTTTTTGTAGAACAGAGAATGTAAAGTTTTAAAAACAAATAACTGGAATGATAATAATTATTGAAGCAATGTATATTTCATTGAAGTTATGTCCCACGTGAAGTGTTTGCGCTACTACTCAATAAGTAGTAAGAGTGGATTTGGCATGCTGTAAGTAAGCAGATAAAAACCTCTCTGTATTGGATTGTAGGAGTCCAGCTGTCCGGCCTATCATGTTGCTCTACAAGGAGCAACTGTTCAGAGTGGATATACTGTCATTTTTCTGTAAGGATTAAAAGCAGGAAGTAGAAATGGGATCCCACCTTGGATTTATGTGAAATCCTAACTTGATAAAAGAGTGTTTTGAAGTAGTGCTTTTTGTTTTCTTTTTCATTTAAACGGTGCAAGTGTATTTAGTTTACCCAAGCAACTTAGGTCTACCCAGACTTGTTGGACAAGAAGTGCACCAGGAATAAATGCTCAAATCTACTGTACCTTTGAACAATTTATTCCCACACCAACTGGGGAAAGCTGAATATTGCTGTGTTCTTAGCTCTTGTTGGGAATTCATCTTTGTGATGAACAGGATATTGTGACCGGGGGACTATATCATGCACATTTCTCTGTTATAGTGTCATCAGCCCAGCATGTTACAGTCTTGTGCATGTAGCAGGCTGACCCCACACCACTGCCTGGGATTTGGTATAAATGATGTTAACTCTAAATGAACTCCAATTTAAGCAAGATGTATATTATATATCAAGCTGACCTTGCTAAACCATGTAACACCTTATATCTTAGCTTTCATTAGTTATTTAATTAGAGAGGTTTGATTGATTAACAAAATGTCCTGATAAATGTAGGCCTCAGTGATTGAGGGCCAGATGCATCACCACTTGGAAAGTGATAAAATGGAGAGTGAAAAAGTACCAGCCAATCAGCTCCTGCCATTTTTCAAACACAGCCTGTGACATGGCGGTTAGGACCTATTGGGTGACACTTTTTCTTTCTCCATTCTATCACTTTCCAAGCAATGGTGCATCTAGCCCATAATATAATAACTGTAGCTAATATTGAAGACTTCTGGTTCCGGCATGGGAGAATGCTCAGTTTCAACCTACAGCTCCGCTCCCCACGCCAGCTCATCTCTTGTTAAACCTGTGAGCCTGATGCAAGCACCACTCCCGGTCTATTCGCCACCAAGACAAAGCGATGGACAAGTTTTTAGGGGCACCGGCTCTCGCTAAGCAGTTTCCCTCTCCACAACAACAGCGTCAGGAGAAGCGTCGGGGAGAACACAACATGGCACTGGGCTTGGACACTGCCCAAGGGACGCCATCAGTGAAAAAGCCTATCTCGGATCCAGACTGTGACCCCATCAATGGTTCTAACCATAGAGGTACCTCCTCATTTTCATATGACGAGTTAGTAACGGCTAAACAATCCACTATGATGCCATTATTACAGAAGGCTGTCACGGATATTACAGCTCAGATTACCCATCTATCTGAACGAATGACTGTAGCTGAAACACACATTGGGGACAATATGGATTACATACAAGCTCTGCAGGAGTCAGTACAAGTATTAGAGCTTGACAACAAATGCTTATCTGAAAAATTAGAAAATATTGAGAATAGGGCAAGCGCAATAATCTAAGGATCACCGTCTTGCCTGAGACACTTAAAGGACACAAACTTGAATACTTTGTGCACAATACTCTCCCCAAACTATTCCACATTGAATCGATCTGTTCTGACATTGTAATCCACAGGATTGGAGAATTCAAATCTCTGCAACAAATTAAACCAAGAGTAGTTATATTAAAAACACTGAATTATTTACATAAGCAAGCTATATGGTCAGTGTACCGGAAACTCAATCCTATTAAATGGGAGGGCCATACTCTTCACTTGTTTCAAGATTTTTCAGTGTAACTATCTAGAGCCAGATGCTCTTTCTCGTCAGTGTGTACCGCTTTGGTGAAAGCTAACCGCAAATTTTAGATGATGTTCCCAGTTCGTCTTAGACTGTTCACAGACTCTGGTTTTGTTGATTTCACTAATGCCGCAGATGCTGAAGCCTACATTCATGAGGAGATGGACGAGAGCCAGCCTGATGGCATCACTGACACTTCGCCTGAGTGAGATTGTACCTACTATCTCTTATATGAATGCTATTTTCCCTGCTCTATACTGTTGTTCTTTTCACACACAGACTATTAACCATTTATATTTTCGATACTCGTACCTTTGAAGAACAGTTTCTTGGATCACTATGCTGATACTATATTGAAGTCATATTTACGAAGTCAAAGATGAGGCTGACTCCTACTTTATGCTTTATTTTACTAGGCATTTGATGTTATAGTTATACCAACCGCATTGGTGAGCATGGAGTGGGGTCCAGGAACCCTGCTGTTTAAAGATTTTTCTAATCAATGTTACCTTACCTGATGTTTGCTATCCTGTTGATACAAATACCAGGCTATTTCTGGAAGTCCATGTTTGAGATATCACATTACTGCTCTTTTTTATGTTTCTCTGTTTCTTGCATTATTGTCTTTTGTCTCCCTTGTGTTTTTACCTCCCCGCTCCTTGTTCTTCATTTTGTTAGTCCACTTATGCCCAGTACCAGCCATTTATCTATAAATGTCTATTAGAATAGGTTTACTCAACATGAGGGGTATTCATACTCAAGCAAAGCGTAGAAAATTGTTGATGTATCTTAAAAAAACAAAATGTAGAACTTATCTGCTTGCAGGAAACACATCTAATGCCAGAAGAAGTAAAAAAAACTGCAACTAATGAATTTTAAATCATGTGGTGTTGCAGTGTTAGCGAAAAAAGCCTTTAAAGTTCAGATCATTTTTGTAGATTCCGCTGGCAGATATTTGATTCTGGTTATTGTTATAGCTGGTATCACACTTAACATCTGTAATGTATATGCACCTGCTCAATACAAAAAGTCATTTATCACTGAATTGTTAGTGAAATTGCACTCTTATGACCCAACCACCCTCATTATATGTGGAGATTTTAATTTGATCTCCTCCCACTTTTTAGATAGATCCCCTCCTCCTAAACAACTAACTCCTCTTCTGAAAATTGGGGTCCCTTTTATTATTAACTCACTGAACTTAGTGGACACTTGGAGAGCACTGAATACTACGGAAAGAGATTTCACGTGTCTGTCCTTAATGCATAATATTTGGTCTAGAATAGACTATATGCTGGTAGCTGAACCTTTATTTCCAAAAATTAATTCGGCTTCCATTGAACCCCATGTGGAGATTTCCTTCCCACTCAGCTCAGTCACAAGGCCTAAGTGATAAAATTCTGAAGACTTGGAACGATTATTGTTCTATCAATACTGATTTTGAAACTTCTAACCCCCCTATTTTTTGGCAAGCAGCAAAAGCAGTGATTCGTGGAGAAATGATTGCATTTGTTTTGCAATTTAAAAAACAGCAAAAAAATAAATACATTGAGCTACAGATTAAATTATCTGATGTCTTTCAGAAATTTAAACTGCACCCTTCACCAGAGACGAAATCTACGTATCAAACTGCAAAACTACATTTTAATGAACATATTCAATTAAACAGTGATAAATACCTTTTTAATGTACATTCTAAATTCTATAAATTTGGGAACAAGGTTGGAAAGCTTCTTACTAACCTATTACAGGGCTCCAAGCAACAAATAGTTGTACACCCCCTTTTAAAGTCAGATGGTTCGCTAACAGAATCTGACATGCAGATCACTGGAATTATGAGATTTTTTTATGAGAATTTATACTCTTCTTCGAAACAATCCCCGAATGAGTCAACTCGAGATCAATCAACCACTTCTTTTTCTCTCTCATCTTCCCCCCCTTATATTTGGGATTCTTTGCCACTACCACAATTACCTGAACCTTTAGCACAAGAATTAATATAACCAATTACCCCTGCAGAAGTTTCCTGGGCTATTGGAAAATTGAAACTGGCTAAAGCACCAGGTCCTGGCGGCTTCGCAAACGATTTTTATAAACTCATGTGTGCACAAATTGAAAAAACCATTGGCAGCCTGTTTTAATTCTATAATAGAAGAAGGATCTCTTCTCGCTCATTACTCAGATGCTATTATTAAAGTATTGCCAAAAGCGGGGCGCAACCTTTATTTACCAGGTTCATAGAGGCCAATCTCTCTTTTAAATATTGATTATAAAATATTTACAAAAATTTTAGCAGAAAGATTAAAGCCTATATTACCCCTTTTGATTCATAAAGTCCAAACCGGATTTATTTCGGGGAGACATTCTGTGGTTAATGTGCGAAGGGTTTTAGCAGCCATACAACATGTTAATGCTAATTCATCCTCTCAATCTCATTCAAATATGGTGCTAACATTAGATGCCAAAAAAGCATTTGATTTAGTTCTGTGGCCCCACCTTTTAAACTTTGAATAAATTTGGCTTCCCTTCCCATTTTATATGTATACTTCAAACTTTATATTCTTCCCCTAAATCATACATAGCTTGTAATGGTATTCTTTCATCTCCCTTTACATTAGGTAGACTTACTCGACAAGGGTGCCCATTATCTCCACTCCTTTTCGCCATTGCTATAGAACCTCTTGCTGTTGTGGTATGTAGCTCACCTCTCATACAAGGGATTGCAATTGAGTTGTAAGAATTAAAAATTTAATTGTTTGCAGATGATACCCCCATTTTTCTTTCTAACCCATCTCACTCTTTACCAGCTTTGTTGCATATCATTGACCCATTATAATGAATATAGCAACTAAACTAGACTCCTGGATGGATCTACCACTTTCATTACTAGGTAGATTAGCAATTATCCAATCTATTATCTTCACAAAGATTTTTTATTGCATGCAGATGCTGCCAATTACCTTACACAAATCAGATATTGCACGCCCAAGAATTGCTAAGGCCAAACTTAAGACCCCTAAAATTAAGGAAGGTTTAGGTTGTCCTGACTTGGTAGCTTTTTCCTCAGCTGTATTTTTTAGATATGTTAGCGAGTGGATATTAAACAAGTCTGTTTACACAGACCTTTCCTGTATGCCCGTGGAGCTTTAATACAGACTAAACTTTCTAATATTCCCAAAGAGGTTAAATCTCACATTTTTTGGGGGGATACATATGTAGCTTGGATCCAGGTTAATAAATGTTGCAATAGAAATCCTTATATATCTCAGTTTATCCCTCTTTGTGGAATCCATCTTTACCCCCATCACTGTTTAACTCCTTATTTAACATGTGGAAATCTAAAGGTTTGGATTCTTCAAACAAGGTCTTTGACCCAGGCAGGTCTATATCTACATTTCGAGACCTTTCACACCGTTTTAATACTACCCAGCACACATAGGTTCATGTACTTTCAAATGTGACACTACTTGACCTCTATAAAAGCCCCTGGACCATATGTTAACACTACTCCCATCACTTTATCACAAGTTATGTCTATTGATATGCTGTTTAAGGACTTACTTACTATTCAGGCCATATAAAGTGAAATACCTATATTTATTGGTTATGAAAGTGTGTTATACAGATCATTCGCAATGGAACTTGATGTTAGAAAAATGGAAATGTGATATTCCAACTATAACAAAGCTAGATGATATTATTTGTCTTCACTCCCTATCGATGAATGCTTTAAATTCTGTCTACCTTCAGGATTTGTATATTAGGACTCTTCACAGGGCTTACATTACCCATCATCAACGAAAACATATGAATTCGGAAGATAAAGGCCAATGTCTTATATATGGCATGATGATAGCTAACTTCTCACACTGCATGTGGAATTGCTTTAAATTGAGACAATTCTGGTGTAAAGTAGTTATATTTATTAACACAATGTTCAATACTAAGTTTACCCCAGACCCATTAGCCTACAGTATATGTTGCTTAATTTTCATATGTGGACACTGAATACTGTCAAGAAATGTACATTTCCCCTTCTTATCACAATTCTTACAGTAGCAAGGAAATGTGTTTTGATACATTGGACTTAAAAAATGGCTCCACAGTAAATTCTATCAAAAATGGACTTTATTCATCAATGTTCTTGATGCTCATACTAAAACGTATATTTTAACTGTCTTTGAATATCTCAGTCACAATTATGCCCAAATGTCGATCACCAAATGTTCTATTTTATACAATGGTTTTATAGAATAGATTGATATAACTGATTAGTTGACTAGCTGAACACCTCCCTCCCCTCCCTCCCCCTTGGTTTCTTTCCTCATCGTCTGTCCATAGTACTTTCAAATAGTTTGTATTTTATTTTAGAGTATTTCTATTCTATTGTTTTGTTTTACCGTTGCTAATGTGCACAGGCACCATTGACAGCATTCCAGTATTGTTTGTTGCTAAATCTTCGGATGTACATGGAGTTGCTGTGAATTTCTTGTGTTGTTTGCTATTTTGCTACTTTGAATTGTGTATACATTATATGCTTTTGATTTTCATGTATGCACCAAAAACCGTTTAATAAATATATTATAAAAAAAAAACCCTGTAGATAATATTACACTAGACTTGGTTTTGGATGGGCTCACAACAAGAGCCTTCTACCGGAAGAGCTGTCCCATCATGAATTCAATTATAAATTGCCCTGGTAATTCATCAGTTTTCACTGTAAACAATTGCAATTATCAGATGTTACTCTAAACAGGATTTTAGGCAGCCATAGACCAATGCAGCCAATATAAACCCTCAATCAAAATTCAAAACTAAAGAAGCAGTGTCCAGCAACAGAATATTTTATCTTCAATAATACTGCTCAGAGGGGGTTATTCAGAGCTGGACACAGATCTTGTTTCCCGCAGTAAGATCTGCTTCCATCTACTCACATGCTGGGACCAGCCAAGCACAGGGCAAGGCCACCCAGCATGTGTGTGGGGCCACCCCGTGATGCATCCACAATTTATTTGCGGATGTATCAATTTAAGGGTGACCCCTCAGCATAGCCTGGCTGTGCTGGCAGGTGGTCTGGCACCATTTTTTTTATATCGGAGCGGCCTCCTCGAAAACGCTCCCAACACACCTCCATTTTACCGACAACTCCTCGGCAATGCCGCGTCAAACCCCCCCCACCCCCAATTACCTTGTGGCCGCATCCACAAGGAGAAGGGTCACGCATGTGCACTGCGAGCGGTGCCCGTGTGCAGACTTCCTAAATGAATACAGATGCACGGCAGTGTTCGGGTTTGAATAGACCCCATAGTCAGATTGGATGGAGGAATTTGTCTGTTTTCCTCTAGGTACTAAGTTAATTAAAGAGGAAGACCTGGTGGAAGTGAATTACTTTTGTATGTTATAGGAAGAGAGGCCATTCATGTTTTAAACCCTTTACATTTCCTGAGGAAAGCCACAAACATGATTACTGTAAAGAGCAGTTCTATCTAAAGGGGAGAGTAAAGGACCCCATACACTACAATGATATGTCTGAGGCTGAAGTCGGAGGCTATTTCCCTTGAACTCTCCCGGGAGCTTCCCTGGAGTGGTTCCATATGATTCCATATGATTTGGTACATTTTGCATGCGATATATCCTCTGACGAAACTGCATACTTATAATTGCGGAGAAACGCGTAAGGACTGGGGCTTACCCTTTATTGATGTCCTCCTACATTGATGCCAGCGGTATAAACTTACCATCATCATTTACAACTGCCGTTCATTTGGAAGCTGACTACCTTGTGAGATTCTCCGGTGTATCATGCACTAAGCAAAGGTGCCATCTCCCGACTGTGACAGCTATCGATATCGGGGGCCATCCAGATGACAAGCAGGCACGCTTCTGGCCGTGAGTAAAGTGGACACTTTGCTATTTGGCCCTATAAGCACAGCGGGAGAGGACATACAAGTCCTATGTACGGATAATAAGGCTCAACACCAAATACACCAGGCCGTTTGCGGCACTAACAGCGGGAGTTGAAAGCCGTCCGCCCGGCCGATATATAAAGAGATCTCTAAGAGCATGTGCAAATTCTCACAGCAATATTAAAACGGCAAAAATCATCAGTTGTTTTTTCAATTCAGGACTGATTATTTTGATCGGGACTTTATATTGGGAATATTCCCTCAATATGAATTATTAATTTGGATATAGTGGAAGCGTCCATTCAAATAAGGTCCTTTCCGCTGCAGTAGGGGGAGTTTTTATCTTTTTATTTTACATATGTGCATGTGTTTATTTTATATGTAATAAAATGGATATGTTTACAGCTATATGCGCTCTCTGATAATATATTATCACTTTTGTGATATATCTTATGCGATCCCAACCATGTCTGTGGGAACCGATTTATCATGAGTGCAGCACTAACAATCTAGGGGAGCCGATCCGACCCTCAAGGGAACGCGCTTCGGATCGGAAACACATCCAAAATGCCCGATTTCACCCGATATATCGGCCCAAATGCCCGAAATTTGATGAAATCAGGCATTATCCTTCTAGTGTATGGGGCCCTTTAGTTTGATGTATACTTTATACCAAAAAGGAATGTGGGTTATGAGAGATCCTGTTACTATAAAAGGTATCCGCAACCAGCAGAATCTGGAAAGTGCTTTAGAAAAAGCCAATATGATTTAGCTGGGCACTGTGAGTTTGCTGAGAATAAATGAACATGATTTAAAGAAATAAGTTGGATGTAGAATCCAAGATAAAAGTATTTTGAAATAACGAAATTGTTAGAAGATTATCATGCTTCTGAAAGAGCTGAGCAGATTAATAATCAAATGAAGAAGCAGAGGTACTAAAAAATATATATTCTTAAAACGTGAATATAGCCTTTTTCTTACTGTCAGGTCTCCATGCTGGTAATTATCACAAAGGTAAGGGTAGCTGTCCTCAGCACACATGTACTAGATGGAAGAATAGTCATACCATAAAGGAGTATGCCTTTGATCTAGATACTACTTCAAATAAAACCCATTTTTACTGCTTCTCAAACACTACAGTTTTAAGATCCTGTAATGCATGCATCTGTGGCCATGGCTTAGTATTGCTTTGACACCATACTGTATGTTATTGTGAAAAGTATTACAGTAAATTTTACTTCAGTAACAAGAAGACACAGAACAACTCTATTGTTCTGTGACCTAAGGCCAGTTGTAACTTTGATTAAGAAATAATGGGGATTATTCAGAGTTTTTAACAAACCAAAAAAGCGAACTGAAGGGCAAAACCATGTTGCATTGCAGGTGGGGCAGATGTAACCTGTGCAGAGAGATTTACATTTTGGCGGGATATATTGTATTTGTGAATTTGTAAATACTGGCTGCTTTATTTTTACACTGCAATTTTTTGAACACACCCCACCAAAATCTAACTCTATCTGTACATATTACATCTGCCCCACCTGCTGTGCAACATGGTTTTGCCCATTTGTGTGATTTTTTGGCTTGCTAATAAACCAAGGCCCTAATAATAATAAAATAAGGCCCTATATTTGGATAAAACACTTTTTTCAAGGATACTTACTTGCTTCAAACCAATAAAGGAATACTGTAATTGCCAGTAATGAAATTGTTCAAAGCAGATGGTTTATCCAGGACTCCTGTCCTACACTAATGTAATAGTATTCTTTAAAATTATGGGTATGTTTCAGAGTTTGGAGAAAAGCAAAAATCACCACTCTAAGCCCTGCCCCAAAATTGCTGAAAAACAACAGTTTAGAAAATTCTCACCTTATTAAATAATTCATTTTGTGTGTTAGTAGATTATTGACATGAACCTAAAATGTTCCCTGCAAAAAGCACTAATCCACTTAATTGAAAGCATGATGTAATATTTTGACCATTTGGTGGATTGCAGATTGATCTGCATTGCACAGTTCTTCATTTTCAAAAGAACCCTATGTTTGTATTTCTGGAAAATTGTCTATGTAGTACCACTAATGCCTAAAACCTCACATGGAATTAATGGAATAAATGCAACTGTAAATCTGGCATTTTATTGCATACCCAAGGAGCAATTATTACGTCTAAAGAGAAACTGCTCAAAAGAGGAGTCCTTTGTTCAACAGGCCACAGCCATGAGAGACTCTTTCAGGTCTAGAAGCTATCTTGAACATGTTCTGAAAAATGTCTATCAAGAAGTCCTTTCCATAGATAAGGATTCTTTACTAATTTCCACAAAGAAACAAAATAGTCATTTAGATACAGGTGATCTAGCCTTTATATCTAAGTTTAACAATCACTCAGGAGAAATCAGGCGTATTGTAAAACAAAATTATAGAATTCTAAAGCGTGACCCTATTCTAAAAGATCTCCTCCTTGTAGAACCCTCAAAATTTATTTAAGAAAATCAGTTAATTAAAAACCGTCTTAGCACCGAGTGCAGTAAAAAGTGAGCCATCCCAAAATCAGAAAAATATTCTAGAATTGGGGTTTGGCTCCACCTGTTCCTATGTAGCAAACAAAACAAAGACAGTCGCTGTACTAACAGATACAAAATAATATTCTATAAAAACCTTCATCAACTACAATATGAATTAGGTTATCTACCTATTAGAAAGCGGTTGTAATTCAAAGTATGTGGGTAGAACCACCAGAAATCCGAAAGTTAGATTCATGGAACATCGCAGGAATATCACGAACAAACTACAGAACCACAGTGTCTCTAGACACTTATCTGAAAAACATCAAGGGGACGTAAGTTTGCAAAGACTAATAGGGTTTGAACTAGTGATGAGCGGGTTCGGTTTCTCGGAAACCTAACCCCCCCCCCCGAACTTCACCCTTTTTACACGGGTCCGAGCCATACTCGGATTCTCCCGTATGGCTCGGGTAACCCGAGCGCGCCCGAACGTCATCATCCCGCTGTCGGATTCTCGCGAGATTCGGATTCTATATAAGCAGCCGCGCGTCGCCGCCATTTTCACTCGTGTATTGGAAATGTTAGGGAGAGGACTTGGCTGGCGTCCTCTCCGTTTATGTTGATGCATTGCAAATATTTTGTGCTTGCTTATTACTTAATTGTGGGGACTGGGGAGCAGCTGTATATAGGAGGAGTACAGTGCAGAGTACCTGTGGTGCATTTTAGTTTTGCAGTTTGCTGACACAGTGACCACCAGTATATATAGCATTACGGTACAGTAGGCCACTGCTGTACCTACCTCTGTGTCGTCATTAAGTATACTAGTATCCATCTAAATTCTATACCTGTGGTGCATTTTAGTTTTGCTGTTTGCTGACACAGTGACCACCAGTATATATAGCAGTACGGTACGGAAGGCCACTGCTGTACCTACCTCTGTGTCGTTATTAAGTATACTATCCATCTACATTCTAAACCTGTGGTGCATTTTAGTTTTGCAGTTTGCTGACACAGTGACCACCAGTATATATAGCAGTACGGTACAGAAGGCCACTGCTGTACCTACCTCTGTGTCGTCATTAAGTATACTATCCATCTACACTCTATACCTGTGGTGCATTTTAGTTTTGCAGTTTGCTGACACAGTGACCACCAGTATATATAGCAGTACGGTACGGAAGGCCACTGCTGTACCTACCTCTGTGTCGTCATTAAGTATACTATCCATCTACATTCTATACCTGTGGTGCATTTTAGTTTTGCAGTTTGCTGACACAGTGACCACCAGTATACTATATATAGCAGTACGGTACGGAAGGCCACTGCTGTACCTACCTCTGTGTCGTCATTGAGTATACTATCCATCTACATTCTATACCTGTGGTGCATTTTAGTTTTGCAGTTTGCTGACACAGTGACCACCAGTATACTATATATAGCAGTACGGTACGGAAGGCCACTGCTGTACCTACCTCTGTGTCGTCATTAAGTATACTATCCATCTACATTCTATGCCTGTGGTGCATTTTCGTTTTGCAGTTTGCTGACACAGTGACCACCAGTATATATAGCAGTACGGTACGGAAGGCCACTGCTGTACCTACCTCTGTGTCGTCATTAAGTATACTATCCATCTACATTCTATACCTGTGGTGCATTTTAGCTGTGCAGTTTGCTGACACAGTGACCACCAGTATATATAGCAGTACGGTACGGTAGGCCACTGCTGTACCTACCTTTGTGTCGTCATTAAGTATACTATCCATCTACATTCTATACCTGTGGTGCATTTTAGTTTTGCAGTTTGCTGACACAGTGACCACCAGTATATATAGCAGTACGGTACGGAAGGCCACTGCTGTACCTACCTCTGTGTCGTCATTAAGTATACTATCCATCTACATTCTATACCTGTGGTGCATTTTAGTTTTGCAGTTTGCTGACACAGTGACCACCAGAATACTATATATAGCAGTATGGTACGGAAGGCCACTGCTGTACCTACCTCTGTGTCGTCATTAAGTATACTATCCATCTACATTCTATACCTGTGGTGCATTTTAGTTTTGCAGTTTGCTGACACAGTGACCACCAGTATATATAGCAGTACGGTACGGAAGGCCACTGCTGTACCTACCTCTGTGTCGTCAAGTATACTATCCATCCATACCTGTGGTGCATTTCAGTTTTGCACAGTTTGCTCACCACCAGTATATAATATATAGCATTACGGTACAGTAGGCCACTGCTCTACCTACCTCTGTGTCGTCAAGTATACTAGCTTAGTCACACAGCGACCTTGGTGCACCTCTTTTTTTCTTTGCATCATGTGCTGTTTGGGGACAATTTTTTTGAAGTACCATCCTGCCTGGCACTGCAGTGCCACTCCTAGATGGGCCAGGTATTTGTGTCGGCCACTTGTGTCGCTTATCTTAGTCACACAGCGACCTTGGTGCGCCTCTTTTTTTCTTTGCATCATGTGCTGTTTGGGGACAATTTTTTTGAAGTGCCATCCTGCCTGACACTGCAGTGCCACTCCTAGATGGGCCTGGTGTTCGTGTCGGCCACTTGTGTCGCTTATCTTAGTCACACAGCGACCTTGGTGCGCCTCTTTTTTTCTTTGCATCATGTGCTGTTTGGGGACAATTTTTTTGAAGTGCCATCCTGCCTGACACTGCAGTGCCACTCCTATATGGGCCAGGTGTTCGTGTCGGCCACTTGTGTCGCTTAGCTTAGTCACACAGCGACCTTGGTGCGCCTCTTTTTTTCTTTGCATCATGTGCTGTTTGGGGACAATTTTTTAATGTGCCATCCTGCCTGACACTGCAGTGCCACTCCTAGATGGGCCAGGTGTTCGTGTTGGCCACTTGTGTCGCTTAGCTTAGTCACACAGCGACCTTGGTGCGCCTCTTTTTTTCTTTGCATCATGTGCTGTTTGGGGACTATTTTTTTGAAGTGCCATCTAGCCTGACACTGCAGTGCCACTCCTAGATGGGCCAGGTGTTTTTGTCGGCCACTTGTGTCGCTTAGCTTAGCCATCCAGCGACCTCGGTGCAAATTTTAGGACTAAAAATAATATTGTGAGGTGTGAGGTGTTCAGAATAGACTGAAAATGAGTGGAAATTATGGTTATTGTGGTTAATAATACTATGGGATCAAAATGACCCCCAAATTCTATGATTTAAGCTGTTTTTTAGGGTTTTTTGAAAAAAACACCCGAGTCCAAAACACACCCGAATCCGACAAAAAAATTTCGGTGAGGATTTGCTAAAACGCGTCCGAACCCAAAACACGGCCGCAGAACCGAATCCAAAACCAAAACACAAAACCCGAAAAATGTCCGGTGCACATCACTAGTTTGAACATATACCTACCACAATTCATGGAAGGGATATATTCAGCAGATTATGTAAACAGGAGGTAACCTGGATTTTCTGGATGAATATCCTCCATCCCTATAGGTTGTACGAATCAATGGAACTCAATACTGTCATGTAGAAGCTCTGTGTAAAATTAAGCTGTTACACCTTGGGTATGTTCCCCCCCTCCACCTTTTTTCCTTGGCCTGTTGTCATTCCATGTGGACCCAATATAAATGTTGAATAACAAAGTATCATCTAGTTGGGTTTCATATGGGTACTAAAGTAGTAGCTATTAGGATATGTCCATATATGCCATCTATTTATAATCATGAGTCTACTAGAATTTACAGTTTAATAACATGAACTCTACACTAGCTCTAAACAAAACACTTTCTTTCTCCCTTTTTTATAAACAAAGGTTACTATTACTTTTTTTCTTATAATATTTCTTTTCTATAATATCTCCTCCATTAGAAGCATTGTGATACCTATACTAACAGCAATAGTTAATATTGATGGCTGACAACAGTTGTCATTATTATTATTATTATTATTATTATTTTTCCAGCACTTACCAGTTTGGTTATGTGTGTTTACATTTTATATATATATATATATATATATATATATATATATTCATCAATATCGCCCTCTAAAAATGAAAGCTATAAGGGAGAAAACCCCATTAGTATTTGTACTTGTGTTTGTATACTGCGGCACTCGTTGCCAAGCAACAACATATCAGGACGTCTGATGGGACTAAACTTCCTGGTCCCTGTTTCTCCAGGAGTTGGTGCTGTTCCCCCACTCCCAATCATGTGACTTTGCGGTCTTGTGACCGGGTCTGTGGAGAACAGAGTGACACATCCCGGCTCCGTCCTAAACTAAAAGAAAAGGCGCAACATATTAGGTTGACATGAGCCAACCACATGGGTGTAGTATGTTATGCCAGTGCTCGGGATCCTGGCGCCCAGCATACCGGCATCAGGATCCCAACTGCCGGCATGCAGGCAGCGGGGTGAGCGCAAAAGAGCCACTTGCAGGCTCACTGCTCTCGTCATGCTGCGGGGATGCTATTTACTGTCCCTTCAGTGGTTTCGTGGACACCCCAAGAGGGAGAATAGTTGTCAGTATGCCGGCTGTCGAGATTCTGGCATCAGTATGGTGAGCGCTGGCATCCCGACAGCCGGCATATCAAATGCCTCCCGTCCACATGACTATTGTGCTCCTATCACTGAGCACATCAGGCTCTCCCAATAAGGATTTTTGTAACATGCATCCAGTGGTCACATGACCGGAACTAATACAGGATGAATGAAAATAAATTTTTTTTTTCCACATTGTCTAAATACTCATTTTTAAACTTTATTTGACTTTTTAGGTATGGGTTTGCCTGCCTATCTACCTACATTTTATAAATATGCATTTTGTGAAGCTAAGTTAATGAGTAATCAATGCCACACAGTTGCTGTTTTACATTTTTAATGTGTCTCCCTATATAAGGGTGCTCCAGGCCAAGCTGTCTGAGGTCAGCAAATTGTGTCAGATAACCTCCCTTGGTTAGTGGGCCTTGTGACTTTGCTCCTGGGACTCTGCTCAACCATCTCTGGCTGTATGTGAATCTCCGGCTGACAAATTGTTGGTAAAGGGACTCCATTTATATTACATTGGACCCCATCAATGCACTCTGGACCATTGCTAATTGTACGAAACCCTACAAATACCACAGGACTGGTAATTATTACTACAAGCCTGGATTAATATATTTGCAAATAGATTCTACACGATTGAACTAATACTTTCCCAGGCTTGGAATACTGTACTTTCGGCACAAACCAAATGAATGAGCTTATATGACTAGACCATAGGAGAGGACAAGGCCTATCTTTTTTAATTTTTTCTTATCATTGTATGCAGTGTAAATTTGTAATATTAATTTTTTATCAGCACTGTGTGTCAAATCCATGAATCTATTTAATATCATTGTTTTTATCTAGCGCTATACACACACACACACACCTCTCTTTCTGTTACTTACACAGAGACTGACTATCTCCAACCTACAGCTGCTTAAGAAAACCACCATAGTAGCCCCTGTATCAGGTATATTTCTTAATAGTGCTATATCTGTTCACACAACAGGCATTTTATTTATATCAATTCTGCTCTTTAAGTAGCAACTGTCACCTACAACGGAAGCAGATACTGTGTTGACTGAATCAGTTTCAGGACTCCATTTAACTTGGTGTCGTTGGCATCTCTTAGACATTTCAAAGGCAAAATATGAATACGATTTTGCCTGTGCATGAATTAATATGCAAGATTCAGATGAAAATCAGTTTCACTCACATTACAGCTCCCTACACTTAATAGGCAGATCTGATGGGCCCGTGGCGCTTTAAACTAGGAGGCAGTTTAAGTAGCAGGTTTATCACTGTTGAAAGTGAAAGATCCCAGGAAAGCATCTTCAATTTCCATTATTATATGTCTTATCAAGCAGGCCATGCTTGGTTTCCAGGTATCAGACAAGGGAGCAGACAGCAGAGGAGGTGGGGCTACATCAAGAAGTTGAGCAGCCTTTTAAAAATGTTCACAGCCTTTAAAAGTCCATCAGGGAGGCCCTGAGTTTGACATAGCCAATACAGAGTAAGCTGGTCTTGTTTGTGAGGTGCTCGATCCAATAGAGAGAAGTAGGGGCCATGCACTGTAGTTGGAATGGGTTGGGTTATATGCCAATGTGAAGTGCAGCGCACTTTACACAAAGGAAGTTTTCATGTGTGAAGGTGGTGTGTGGCCTCTGCGGATAAACCATGTAAGTTTTAACTTGTGATCCAGGTTTGGGGGGACCACTTAGAAAGGGGGGCCTGGGATATATGCGCCTTCAGCCCCACCTTTCTTGATCCTGCTCGGTACAGTGGGACAGAATAACAATAGGGCAGGTGGAGCTACAGATTTAGGTCTCCATAAAAATAGGCACATCATCATGAGAGCATGATGATAACGAGCCACCCAGTTGACAACATGGTTGGCCATGAATCCTATGTATTAAAATTGTATTTATATATTCCTCACAATATGATGCAATTTTATTTTACTTATTTTGGCAGGCATTGGGGCTGACAGTGTGGGTAGTGTACATGTCCACACACTACTGGACACACCCATGGAGAACTGGTCACACCCCTGCTTCTCACTCTGCTCTGCTACTAAAAGTGCGACAGCAAATACAGGACCTTATTCAGTAAGGATTGCAAATTCTGCTTTTTAGCTGAATTTGCAATTGTTTGACACATGCTGGGGTCCGGCCACCACAGGGCAAGGTCGCCCAGCATGCTACCCGCCACCCCCCATCTTCGACCACGCACTAATTGCAATTGCACCACAATTAGTATGCAGTCACAGAAATTCTGGTAGCCTCCTGCCGGCATAGCTTGGCTGCGATAGCAGACCGTCCGCCATCTTTTTGATCAGAGCGGCTGCATGTGATGTTACACAGCCACCCTGATAATGCCGCCACCACGCCCAGGTTTGTAAGCCACTACCCCCGCAACGCTCCATCTCCACCTTGGAAACAGATTGTTGCCGTCAATCAGGCAGAGGCATTCACAAATACTGTGGTCCACCCGCATTAAATGTGGGTGCGTGCACACACCGGGACCTGCGCATACGCCCATGAGGCGAACGTAATTATTGTAGTCGGATCGCGATTTGCGATCCAACCTGAATTAGGCCCACTGTTTTAAAACTTAGGCCCTTTTACTACAGTATCTTACATATTTCATATTAATTGTACTGGACATACTGTAAGTTACCTACAGTAGCAAAACTGATGCACTGATCTTCCAGATTCCCATATTCCCTGTCCATATAAAACCAGTTATTCTGCCTCACAATTCAGAGGTCTGCTAGGAACACAGTGATTGATATTTGGAAAAATTAGTGCAGAACAAAGTGCAAAAAATCTGCTGAACTAACCAATTCCACTGACTGATTACTTGGATGCATGAGTTCATGTTTTAAGATTTACTATCATTTTTGTGACCCCTGATCTCTGGCTTTGAATGACTGCACTCACACATGAAGAGGACATTTTTGCCATTCACTATACCTTCAGTTCCTGTTCTCAGCTGTATTGTGATAGGTTCTCATGCACATACTGTATACGTATTTATTGTGTGCATTGTGCAAGATAATTTTTTGTTATCTATAATGTATCTCTTATACTGTAGTTTGTTTTAAAATTCAATATCTGTTTCTTATTGTCTCTTCAATGGTGCACCTGTTCCTAATTTTCTTGAATCCCTACATTGTGTTTGAGACATTTGGAACCTAATACAGTGATTACCTAAACTACAGGTATGACTCTAAACAGTTTGAAACTGCAGGAAAATGCTTCTATCTCTGCTTGAAGAGTAAAGACGTGAGATGTAAAATGTTACATTTGCTTCCTTTTTAGCTTATTGCTCAAGTTTTTCTCAGTAGGACTTGGTAAGGTCAGTGTCACTTTTCAAAAGAATCTTGAGTTTAGCTATTTTTAAAAAAATTGTTATACCTTGATATTCATTAAAATGCAATTTATAATGGAATAAAATGGAAATGTATTGCTTTAAAAAAAATAAATGTAACATTAGATTTTAAAAATACTGTATACAGGCTAATGCAAAGTTGGAATGAATCTGCACTGACGCTAATGTGTGTTCTCTTGGGTTCAGGAAAACAGTAATTGAATGTATCCTTTTTTGTGATAACGTAATTAGTGGCAGCTGTTGCCCCTGGGCTGCAGCACTGACCACACAGTGCATAGGGTGGGGGGGGGCAGTTAGTACATATTTACATACATGTTATGCTGCATGTAATATATGTGCTGGCTGGTTTTCCCGCAGGAGGCGATTGATAGATAGACAGTTAAGAGTTAGAAAGTCATTAGATCAACACCATATGGTAAAAAGTCCAACAGGGTCAAAAGGTCAACACATTTTTTAGTTTTTTTTTCCTTCATGCTTTTACAACCTTTTTTTTTTCATTTGCTATCCATGCCACAAACTATTACCTATAGTTACCTTGGGGCGAGCAAAGTGAGCCATCGATTCCGAGGTGTGGCGAGCAAACAAATTTTGGGAAAAATATTTAAAAACTACAATATTTTTGTGTCAATCTTTTGACCCTGTTGACATTTTGACTGTTGACTTATTGACCCTGTCAGACTTTTGACCCTGTTGAACTTTTGACTATCGACCATATGGTGTCAACCTAATGACTGTCTATCTTTTAACTTATATATACCACAGCATTTTTTCGTGGCTGCACCCAGTACTCGGCATTCAGATTCTCTTCTCCTTATGCTATAAGCCCACCCACAGACCCCATTGGTTAGTTTAGCAGGAAAGAGCAGATGACAACTCGAATAAACCATTTCTAAGTTTCCATATTTCCAAGTATATAACTCGTTTCACAAAGTGCAGCCCACTTTAACAGGTCAGAAACAATCGAAAATAAACTTAAAATGGTAAGTTTTAGAATGTACAGTGATTACGTGATGTGGTCTGTATACCATATTCAATGGGAAAATTCTGGAGTGCCATAAAGAAAATTGTCAGCATCAGCTGGCAATGTAGAAGAGTGCAGTGATTTCAAAATGTACCTGATTCAGATGTGGTTGGAGGATCTATCGCTGCTGCTTATATACATGAAAACAGCAGCATTGGGTAACCTGCAACACCATTGGCCTGCTCCATGACCAAATGGTGTTGTGCAAGCTGGCTGCCGCAGGTCCAAGTAATAGGCCTGGAAATCTCCATCCAAGGAAGGAGATCCTGGCCTCATCCCACCCCAACAACGGTTGTGACATGCCTCCCTTTTGAGAAACAGAGGCAATTGCAAGCCACTTCTTGCCACCAAACGGCATCAGACTGTCAATCATTGACCATCTGATGCCATAGTGTGTGTGAAGTCAAACATCAGTACTATGCAGCATGTACCACAGAAGCGTAGGAACCTGAATCAGCCCCACTGAGCATTCCCCGAGCAGTATATACGTCCATATGTACCCACATAGTTTTACATGATTCTGGCCCTTACACCTACTTGTGCCTGGATGGGCAGAATGGGTCACACAGGGTCTTCTAATTTAGGTCAAGGAGGTCACAAAGATGGAGGTTAGGAAAAAGATGCAAAAGCGCGTGGGAAATCGTATTAATTTTGGGGCACGTTCAAATATGGATGATGATGATGATGATGATTGTGACAGACTCCAGCATTAGAAAACTGCTTGTGATTGTTTGCAAACATTTCACTCACAATGATTGGTGTGTTCTTCATAGGTTGGGCAATGAATATGATTTTGTGAGTGTTTTTTTATGTGCATGTAAGAGGGGTAACTATTTCACAAGATCTGTGTTTCTCATCCACATGCACGATTACAAGACTTTATATCTGTGGAATGCCCTCCCATGATCAATAAGACTTTCCTCTAGTCAACAAACCTCAAAAGATTCCTTGAAAATTCACCTATTCAGAAAAGCTTATCAGAATCCTTGACTGCCCACATAACCTTCATAAGATATCCTACCCACTTACTTCCCCTCTATATAGCCTACACATAACCTCAAATACAGTATTTTGTCTTAATTCACTTTCACATTCTCCTGACCCCTGGCCAACATTGCTGTTTGACCACATCATACAGCCTATTGAGAGCCTTTGCAATCTGGCAGAACCATTATGCAATAGTTAGCACCTACTCATTGTTTATCAATACCTATTTCCCTATAGATTGTAAGCTTGAGAACACAGCCTTCCTACCTCTATATCTATCTCATTTTACCTGGTTTTGTTCTATTACTGTTCCAATTGTAAAGTTCTACAGAATATGCTGTGCTATATAAGAAACTGTTAAATAAACAAATAAATAAATAATTACTGCTGCTCTATTAGAGTGTTATTTATAGTTTAATCGATGCATAATGTAAAGTGCTTTAGTTGTACATAATATAAAGAATTTACAATTAAGGGGTCTATTTACTAAGTCTTGGATGGAGATAAAGTGGATGGAAATAAAGTACCAGCCAATCAGTGTCTAACTGCCATGTCAGATTTGGAAAATGCCAGGAGCTGATTGGCTGGTACTTTATCTCTGCCCACTTTATCTCCATCCACATCTTAGTAAATAGACCCCTTAGGCACAAGTGAGGCATAAGTGCCTGAGATGTGCTTGCTGTGGGATCTGGTCAGGACTACCAATGACAGAATTCCGACACTGCTCAAAACACCGATACCAAGATCCGGAATGCTGGGATCCCAAACAAAGGTCTGCTGGGACTTCAGAGAGGTAAGCTGAGGGTGAGGGGGTGGGGGGAGCAGGTTTAGGCTTCAGGAGGAGGGTTAGGGTTAGACTGCAAGGGGGGTTAGGGTTAGGCTGCAGGGAAGGAGGGTTAGTGTTAGGCTGTGGTGGTGGGGGTATTTAGGGTCAGACTGTAGGGAAGGAAGGATAGGGTTAGGGTAGTTAGGGATTAGGGATAGCATACTTACCTGGTGGGTGTCGGGATCCTGAGCATTGGGATGCCGCTGTTGGTATTCTGACTGCTGGCATCCCAAGCGCCAGGATCCCAATACCAAACCCTTGGAGTAAACCAGACGCATGTGTTATTGTTGACGACTGGACCACATATTGAGCTCTGGATATGGGTAACTATATGCTATTTTTACACATGCTGTGTGTGTGTGTGTGTGTGTGTGTGTGTGTGTGTGTGAGAGAGAGAGAGAGAGAGAGAGAGAGAGAGAGAGATTTATGCCCATTTTCCTACCAGCTCTGCATCAGCTTCATTACTTTACTGTCTGTTATTCCAAGGTCTATTATCACTGTTGACCTCATTTTTAAAGTACTGTTCCCACACATCATAATGATTAATTGAAGAAACACACAATTTAGCGAAGTCATAAATGCAGTACTTTCAAACACAATGTTCAAAAATAAATTATTATAATTTAAATGTCACACAATGTACCGAACATAACATTTTATGACTGTACATTTGATGTACAGTTAAATGATGTTAACTATTTTATGCAAATTTTAGCCTATCTCAGAAAAAATGTATAGTGCATAAATAGTATGGTATTAAATAAATAACCGTGTGGTATGATGTTATTAGAATTAGAATTTTGGACTAATGCCCTCTTTTAGGGTGTTTTTACATATCAAGACATAAATACAAATCATTAGTTCCTAAAATGTGATGTCATGAATAACCTATACCAGGGCCGGGATGTAATGAAGTTTGGTGGCTCTTCGGGATGCCAGCTGAACTCAGGTGTTTTTTTTTAAAAAGGGTAATCATTTACAAGGCAAGGTATAGCCTTGCATATGATTGCCTCTTTAAAAAAAAATGTCCATGTATGAGTGACCGGCGTCAGGAGACGGCTGGTCAGCATACTGACCACTGTATACTGACAGTGGAATGCTGGCAGGGGGGAGCAAGTGCAAGAACCCCCTTGTGGGCTCAGTGGCTCGATGTGCTCGCCACAGGTTCTATTCCGACTCTATGGGGGATATTCAATTGTATGAAAAGTCAGTTGGGTGTCTGTCTAATAGACAGGAAAAAACAGACACTCAACCGACTCTTCAAACATTTGAATTCCCCCTATGGGTGTCCTGGACACCCATGAGTGGGCATAGTCCCTGCTGGTCGGCATTCCGCCCATCGGGCTTGTGAGTGGTAGGGATTTAGGGGCCGGTATTGTGACTGGCGGTCTCCTGACCACCGGACACATAACTGCAACCCATCTGAAATGTGTACTGATTCTAGATAGGACTTTTGAGAAATCAGTCAGAACAAGGCAGGATCAATTTGCAACCATCAATACTTGATCCAAAGTCTAAAAAATGTAATGATAAATATGCGGTGTTCACCTGAGTTTATTTACAATAGTTAAAAATGTGCTATTTTTGTATGTCACCCGCAAGATAGACGTGACCTCTTTATGGGAGTACACTTTAAAATTAGTGATGAGCGGGTTCGGTTCGTCGGAATCCGAACCCCCCCGAATTTCAACCTTTTTACACGTTTCCGAGGCAGATTCGAATCTTCCCGCCTTGCTCGGTTAACCCGAGCGCGCCCGAACGTCATCATCCCGCTGTCGGATTCTCGCGAGATTCGGATTCTATATAAGGAGCCGCGTGTCGCCGCCATTTTTCACTCGTGCATTGGAAATGATAGTGAGAGGACGTGGCTGGCGTCCTCTCAGTTTTATTCAGGTGGCTGCAAATATCTGTGCTCACTGCTTTATTGTGGGGACTGGGGACCAGCAGTATTATATAGGAGGAGTACAGTGCAGAGTTTTGCTGACCAGTGACCACCAGTATTATACGTTCTCTGCCTGAAAAACGCTCCATATCTGTGCTCAGTGTGCTGCATATATCTGTGCTCACACTGCTTTATTGTGGGGACCAGCAGTATTATATAGGAGGAGTACAGTGCAGAGTTTTGCTGACCAGTGACCACCAGTATTATACTTTATCTGCCTGAAAAATGCTCCATATCTGTGCTCAGTGTGCTGCATATATCTGTGCTCACACTGCTTTATTGTGGGGACTGGGGACCACCAGTATTATATAGGAGGAGTACAGTGCAGAGTTTTGCTGACCAGTGACCACCAGTATTATACTTTCTCTGCCTGAAAAATGCTCCATATCTGTGCTCAGTGTGCTGCATATATCTGTGCTCACACTGCTTTATTGTGGGGACTGGGGACCACCAGTATTATATAGGAGGAGTACAGTGCAGAGTTTTGCTGAGCAGTAACCAGTGACCACCAGTATTATACGTTCTCTGCCTGAAAAACGCTCCTTATATGTGCTGTATTGTAGTATATAGTAGGAGTACAGGGCATATATTTGCTGACCACCAGTATATAATATATAGCAGTACGGTACAGTAGGCCACTGCTCTACCTACCTCTGTGTCGTCAAGTATACTATCCATCCATACCTGTGGTGCATTTCAGTTTTGCACAGTTTGGTGACCACCAGTATATAATTTATAGCAGTACGGTACAGTAGGCCACTGCTCTACCTACCTCTGTGTCGTCAAGTATATTATCCATCCATACCTGTGGTGCATTTCAGTTTTGCACAGTTTGCTGACCACCAGTATATAATATATAGCAGTATGGTACAGAAGGCCACTGCTCTACCTACCTCTGTGTCATCAAGTATACTATCAATCCATACCTGTGGTGCACTTCAGTTGTGCGCAGTATATATAGTAGTAGGCCATTGCTATTGATACTGGCATATAATTCCACACATTAAAAAATGGAGAACAAAAATGTGGAGGGTAAAATAAGGAAAGATCAAGATCCACTTCCACCTCGTGCTGAAGCTGCTGCCACTAGTCATGGCCGAGACAATGAAATGCCATCAATGTCGTCTGCCAAGGCCGATGCCCAATGTCATAGTAGAGAGCATGTAAAATCCAAAAAACAAAAGTTCAGTAAAATGACCCAAAAATCAAAATTAAAAGTGTCTGAGAAGAAGTGTAAACTTGCCAATATGCCATTTACGCAGGGCCGGTTCAAGGGCAGGAAAGGGGGCGTGGCCTAATACAGGGGCGTGGTCAGTTACGACCCCTGTACATTCTAGCGCCGCTTGATTGCTGAGCGATGCGCGATGACGTCATCGCGCACCGCACAGCAAAAGGTCCTCTCCACGAAGGGAAACTAG
Organism: Pseudophryne corroboree; assembly: GCF_028390025.1. Lineage (NCBI taxonomy): Eukaryota > Metazoa > Chordata > Amphibia > Anura > Myobatrachidae > Pseudophryne > Pseudophryne corroboree. The sequence goes on along the minus strand of NC_086445.1, from coordinate 970,645,501 downwards.
ACGCTATGCGTCTAGTTCCCTTCGTGGAGAGGACCTTTGCTGTGCGGTGCGCGATGATGTCATCGCGCACCGCTCAGCAAAGTTACTCTCCACGAAGGGAAACTAGACGCATAGCGTCTAGTTCCCTTCACAGGGGACGGCAGCGGGCAGCGGGCATTTGAGGCGGACGGGGGACACAGCGGGCAGCAGTGGCGGATCTTGCCACGGTGCGGCGCCCTCCGGATGGCGCCAGCGCCCTCCGGAAGGCAGCGCCCCGGGCAAAAGTCCTGCTTGCCCGTGGCAAGATCCGCTACTGCATTTACGACACGGAGTGGCAAGGAACGGCTGAGGCCCTGGCCTATGTTCATGGCTAGTGGTTCAGCTTCACATGAGGATGGAAGCACTCATCCTCTCGCTAGAAAACTGCAGTGCCACTCCTAGATGGGCCAGGTGTTTGTGTCGGCCACTTGGGTCGCTTAGCTTAGTCACACAGCTACCTCATTGCGCCTCTTTTTTTCTTTGCATCCTGTGCTGTTTGGGGACTATTTTTTTTAAGTGCCATCCTGTCTGACACTGCAGTGCCACTCCTAGATGGGCCAGGTGTTTGTGTCGGCCACTTGGTTCGCTTAGCTTAGTCACACAGCTACCTCATTGCGCCTCTTTTTTTCTTTGCATCATGTGCTGTTTGGGGACTATTTTTTTGAAGTGCCTTCCTGTCTGACACTGCAGTGCCACTCCTAGATGGGCCAGGTGTTTGTGTCGGCCACTTGTGTCGCTTAGCTTAGTCTTCCAGTGACCGCGGTGCAAATTTTAGGACTAAAAATAATATTGTGAGGTGTTCAGAATAGACTGGAAATGAGTGGAAATTATGGTTATTGAGGTTAATAATACTATGGGAACAAAATGACCCCCAAATTCTATGATTTAAGCTGTTTTTTGTGGCGTTTTTGTAAAAAAACACCCAAATCCAAAACACACCTGAATCCGACAAAAAATTTACAGGGAGGTTTTGCCAAAACGCGTCCGAATCCAAAACACGGCCGCGGAACCGAATCCAAAACCAAAACACAAAACCCGAAAAATGTCCTGTGCACATCACTATTTAAAATAGTAGCTAAAACTTAACTTTTAATTCTATTTGGTTCAAATAAACAGAAAGGGGCTTGACAGGACTGTATAATTTGTCCCAGGCTGCTTTATTTACTGAAAGCTGTTTGGCCTATTTGAACAAATGTATGGAATTTTACTTAACATTGAGATATAGCATTCTTTGTTATAATTGCCAGCAGCAAATGAAGTAACATTTACAATTTGCATACTATAAAATTATGTAGGAACCAAAAAAAACGGAAGTATTCCATATAAGGGCACACTCGGACTAAGTGACAATGAACTAATAGTCAGATATCATTTTTAATATCTGACCTCAAATGTTAATATATAACTTTTATTTGATATGTTCTAAAACATTTTGCGAAATATTGTGCAAGTGAAGGTGGGGGGGGGGATGTGAATATAATAAACAAATGTGAAATAAAAATTCAGCCACTGCAAACATATATTCTTCACTCTCTCAAGTGATATGTATCCATGTTTGTTACAATATTCTGTAACAGAGTGTCCTAGTGGAAACACTTGTATCTGTATCAGGTTAGACTGTGAAATGAGTAATTCCACTACTTGGGACTGGGCTGCCTTCTAAATTTATTTCTATCGATATTAGCAGTGTGCGCATCACTGTTTGTGCAAATATCTTCTGTACATAGAGATAATATCATATACTAGGTGCTTCATCGCGCCCTACGGGCGCTCTTCACATCGTCGCAAGGGGCTACACCCCCTTAACCCTTGCATGCCATTCTGGGGTTCAATATTTGTATTATATGGAGTATTACCTGCATTCCTTTGTTAGTGGTTAAATATTGCACAATGAAAGGGCGTGCGATGGTGAAGGAGGCGCAGCCCCTTGCGACAGCGTGAACAGCACCTGCAGGGCATGATGTACAGAATGTAGCGGGTGCGGGGGGGACTGGGGATGGGGGAGAGTGTCTGTAGATGCTGCGGGTGGAGGGGGGCGGAAGCGGGAGGGGCCCTGATGGGGAAGGGTCGGGAGGTGCTGCAGATGGGGGAGGGGCAGAGGAGTGGGGGCTGCAGATGGAGGAGGGGTCCGGAGGCACTGCAGGTGGGGGAGGGGCAGGGGTGCCATGGGTGGGAGAGGGGCAGGTGCGGGGATGTTGCGGATGGGTGAAGGGTTCCAGAGGTGCTGTGGGATGGGAAGGGGCGGGGGTGCCGGGGGTGGGGTAGGGGGTCCGGAGGCACCATGGGTGGGAGAGGAGCAGGTACAGGTGGTGCGGCGGATGGGGAAGGGGGTCTCGAGGCGATGCAGGTGGTGGAGGGGCAGGTGTGGGGGTGCCATGGGTGGGGGAGGGGTGGGTGAGGGGGGGACCATGGATTGAGGAAGGTGTCTGCAGATGCTGCGGGTGGAGGGGGGGCAGGTGTGGGCGGAGATATATATGGGGGGTGGATGGTGTAGGGGGCCTGGAGGTGCTGTGGGTGGTGGAGGGGCGGGGGAGTGGGAGCCGCGGGTGATGTAGGGGGTCTGGAGGCACAGCGTGTGGGGGAGGGATGGAGTGCCGCATGTGGTGGAGGGGAAGGTACGGAGGTGTGGTGCATTGGGGAGGGGTCTGGAGGCGCTGCGGGTACTGTACCTGCCAAAAAGGTAGTTGGAGGGTATGCAGTAACAGGGCCAATACAGGGGTGACAGGGTCAGAACAGGGGTGACAGGGCCAGGACAGGGGTGACAGGGTCAGAACAGGGGTGATGGGGCCAGGACAGGGGTGACGGGGCAAGGACATGGGTGACGGGGCCAGGACAGAGGCGACGGGGCCAGGACAGAAATGACAGGGACATGATAGGGGTGACATGGCCCGGGTAGGGGCGGCAGGACTAAGGACAGGGGTGACAGGGCAAGTATAGGGTTGACAGGGCTAGCACAGGGGTGACAGGGCCAGGATAGGGGTAACAGGGCCAGCATAAGGGTGACAGGGCCAGGAAAAGGGTGACAGGGCCAGGATAAGGGTGAAAGGGCCAGGATAAGGGTGAAAGGGCCAGAATAAGGGTGACAGGGCAAGGCCAGGGGTGACAGGGACATGACAGAACACAGGGCATGGGAGAGATTGGTATTAGGGACAGAACAGTGGTGACAGACAGATGTGTCTTACCGGAGTCTCTGCTGCTGGCTGCTGCTGTTCCACTCCAACCTGCTGGGATCTGCTGCTGGTGGAGACTTGGCATTGCTGACTCTCTCAGGCTGGAGTCCTGCTTCCTCTGCCCGTCCGCATCCCTCCCCCCCTCCTCAGTCACACACCGCAGACCTCGCGCAGCTGCCGGGCACTGTGGTAAGGGGAGACTGGGAGTGACTGGTTAGCCCCCAGGAGACGCTGCGGCTGGAGGGAGGAGGGGGTCATAGCATGCATGCGGCGCGGACCTCGCGGCTGCCGGGCACTGTGGAAAGGGGAGACTGGGAGTGACTGGTTAGCTCCCAGGAGACGCTGCGGCTGGAGGGAGGAGGGGGTCGGAGCCTGCAAGCAGCGCTGACTTCTGCAGCGCTACACGCCGGCTAAAGTGTGTGAAGGAGCTGGGCGCACCTCACTGCGGGTGGCAGCGCTGCAGCTAGCGGTGGGGTTGCCGGGGCTGGAGATAACAGAGGCAGTACGGAACCTGCACAGCGGCAGGTGCCCCACAAAACTGCAGCTAAGAAGCGTGGAGTGTGCCAGAAAGTGACGCTCCTCCGCACCAGAGAGCCCTTGCTGAGTATGCTGATGTGGGGGGGTCAAGCACATAGTGAGCCGGTGCCCATCTGTCTGTATGGCATACCCCCTCACACACCCCCATACCTCCCAACTGTCCTGATTTTCGCGGGACAGTCCCATTTTTTTGGGTCTGTCCCGCTGTCCAACCCGTGGGCCGCAGTGTCCCCCAGTGGGGGGGCAGTTGGGAAGCTCCTGAACTCGCTGTTCTGCTTAGCAGAGCAGCGGTGAATAGACGCTGTATGCATGCGCACAGCGTCTATTTAGTGGAGACAGTGGGAGAGGGGGCATCAGGGGGTACGGATTAAGGGGGTTTCCGGCAGCAGAGCCGGATTAAGGGGGGGTGGCCAGGGGGTATGTACCGTGGGCCCCACAGTTTTAGGGGGTCCCCCGGCTGGAGTAGCTCTGTCCCAGCTCAGAAGCTCCCCGTCCTGCCAGCAGCAGCATTGTGCTAGTCAGCACACTCTGCTGCGTGTTGGCAGGTCTGTGGTGGTGCAGGGAGGCAGCAGCCTCCCTGCTTTCTTCTGCCTGTGCGGGTGTGTAGGGGGGAGTGACCAGCCCTACTGGGTTTACCCCTAGCTGAGAGGCCAAAATCCCATTAAAAAAAAAATCCGGAATTTGCATAAGGGGGCGTGACCACGCGTCCCGCGATTAGGCCACGCCCCAAACCCACAGCAGTCACACCAATGAGATAGGGCCCCCCGTCTCAAGTGCCCTGGGCCCCCCGGACTCATAATCCGCCCCTGGGGGCATGCCAGCAGCTCACAGAGCGCTGGGCATGCCCCCTCACTGACAAAAACGTAGTACGGAAGGCCACTGCTGTACCTACCTCTGTGTCGTCATTAAGTATACTATCCATCTACATTCTATACCTGTGGTGCATTTTAGTTTTGCAGTTTGCTGACACAGTGACCACCAGTATATATAGCAGTACGGTACGGAAGGCCACTGCTGTACCTACCTCTGTGTTGTCATTAAGTATACTATCCATCTACATTCTATACCTGTGGTGCATTTTAGTTTTGCAGTTTGATGACACAGTGACCACAAGTATATATAGCAGTACGGTACGGAAGGCCACTGCTGTACCTACCTCTGTGTCGTCAAGTATACTATCCATCTACATTCTATACCTGTGGTGCATTTTAGTTGTGCGCAGTATATATAGTAGTAGGCCATTGCTATTGATACTGGCATATAATTCCACACATTAAAAAATGGAGAACAAAAATGTGGAGGTTAAAATAGGGAAAGATCAAGATCCACTTCCACCTCGTGCTGAAGCTGCTGCCACTAGTCATGGCCGAGACAATGAAATGCCATCAACGTCGTCTGCCAAGGCCGATGCCCAATGTCATAGTAGAGAGCATGTAAAATCCAAAAAACAAAAGTTCAGTAAAATGACCCAAAAATCAAAATTGAAAGCGTCTGATGAGAAGCGTAAACTTGCCAATATGCCATTTACGACACGGAGTGGCAAGGAACGGCTGAGGCCCTGGCCTATGTTCATGGCTAGTGGTTCAGATTCACATGAGGATGGAAGCACTCATCCTCTCACTAGAAAAATGAAAAGACTTAAGCTGGCAAAAGCACAGCAAAGAACTGTGCGTTCTTCTAAATCACAAATCCCCAAGGAGAGTCCAATTGTGTCGGTTGCGATGCCTGACCTTCCCAACACTGGACGGGAAGAGCTTGCGCCTTCCACCATTTGCACGCCCCCTGCAAGTGCTGGAAGGAGCACCCGCAGTCCAGTTCCTGATAGTCAAATTAAAGATGTCACTGTTGAAGTACACCAGGATGAGGATATGGGTGTTGCTGGCGCTGGGAAGGAAATTGACAAGGAGGATTCTGATGGTGAGGTGGTTTGTTTAAGTCAGGCACCCGGGGAGACACCTGTTGTCCTGGGATGAATATGGCCATTGACATGCCTGGTCAAAATACAAAAAAAATCAGCTCTTCGGTGTGGAATTATTTCAACACAAATGCGGACAACAGGTGTCAAGCTGTGTGTTGCCTTTGTCAAGCTGTAATAAGTAGGGGTAAGGACGTTAACCACCTCGGAACATCCTCCCTTATACATCACCTGCAGCGCATTCATCATAAGTCAGTGACAAGTTCAAAAACTTTGGATGACAGCGGAAGCAGTCCACTGACCACTACATCCCTTCCTCTTGTAACCAAGCTCCTGCAAACAACACCACCAACTCCCTCAATGTCAATTTCCTCCTTACCCAGGAAAGCCAATAGTCCTGCAGGCCATGTCACTGGCAAGTCTGACGAGTCCTCTTCTGCCTGGAATTTCTCCGATGCATCCTTGAGTGTAATGCCTACTGCTGCTGGCGATGCTGTTGTAGCTGCTGGGAGTCGATCGTCATACCAGAGGGGAAGTCGGAAGACCACTTGTACTACTTCCAGTAAGCAATTGACTGTCCAACAGTCCTTTGCGAGGAAGATGAAATATCACAGCAGTCATCCTGCTGCAAAGCAGATAACTCAGGCCTTGGCAGCCTGGGCGGTGAGAAACATGGTTCCGGTATCCACCGTTAATTCAGAGGCAACTAGAGACTTGATTGAGGTACTGTGTCCCCGGTACCAAATACCATCTAGGTTCCATTTCTCTAGGCAGGCGATACCGAAAATGTACACAGACGTCAGAAAAAGAGTCACCAGTGTCCTAAACAATGCAGTTGTACCCAATGTCCACTTAACCACGGACATGTGGACAAGTGGAGCAGGGCAGACTCAGGACTATATGACTGTGACAGCCCACTGGGTAGATGTATTGCCTCCCGCAGCAAGAACAGCAGCGGCGGCACCAGTAGCAGCATCTCGCAAACGCCAAATCGTTCCTAGGCAGGCTACGCTTTGTATCACCGCTTTCCAGAAGTGGCACACAGCTGACAACCTCTTACGGAAACTGAGGAAGATCATCGCACAATGGCTTACCCCAATTGGACTCTCCTGGGGATTTGTGACATTGGACAATGCCAGCAATATTGTGCGTGCATTACATCTGGGCAAATTCCAGCACGTCCCATGTTTTGCACATATATTGAATTTGGTGGTGCAGAATTATTTAAAAAACGACAGGGGCGTGCAAGAGATGCTGTCGGTGGCCCGAAGAATTGCGGGCCACTTTCGGCATTCAGCCACTGCGTACAGAAGACTGGAGCACCACCAAACAATCCTGAACCTGCCCTGCCATCATCTGAAGCAAGAGGTGGTAACGAGGTGGAATTCAACCCTCTATATGCTTCAGAGGATGGAGGAGCAGCAAAAGGCCATTCAAGCCTATACATCTGGCCACGATATAGGCAAAGGAGGGGGAATGCACCTGACTCAAGCGCAGTGGAAAATTATTTCAACGTTGTGCAAGGTTCTGCAACCCTTTGAACTTGCCACACGTGAAGTCAGTTCAGACACTGCCAGACTGAGTCAGGTCATTCCCCTCATCAGGCTTTTGCAGAAGAAGCTGGAGACATTGAAGGAGGAGCTAAAACAGAGCGATTCCGCTAGGCATGTGGGACTTGTGGATGGAGCCCTTAATTCGCTTAACCAGGATTCACGGGTGGTCAATCTGTTGAAATCAGAGCACTACATTTTGGCCACCGTGCTCGATCCTAGATTTAAAACCTACGTTGTATCTCTCTTTCCGGCAGACACAAGTCTGCAGAGGTTCAAAGACCTGCTGGTGAGAAAATTGTCAAGTCAAGCGGAACGTGACCCGTCAACATCTCCTCCTTCACATTCTCCCGCAACTGGGGGTGCGAGGAAAAGGCTAAGAATTCCGAGCCCACCCGCTGGCGGTGATGCAGGGCAGTCTGGAGCGAGTGCTGACATCTGGTCCGGGCTGAAGGACCTGCCAATGATTACTGACATGTCGTCTACTGTCACTGCATATGATTCTCTCACCATTGAAAGAATGGTGGAGGATTATATGAGTGACAGCATCCTAGTAGGCACGTCAGACAGTCCGTACGTGTACTGGCAGGAAAAAGAGGCAATTTGGAGGCCCTTGCACAAACTGGCTTTATTCTACCTAAATTGCCCTCCCTCCAGTGTGTACTCCGAAAGAGTGTTTAGTGCAGCCGCTCACCTTGTCAGCAATCGGCGTACGAGGTTACTTCCAGAAAATGTGGAGAAGATGATGTTCATCAAAATGAATTATAATCAATTCCTCCGTGGAGACATTCACCAGCAATTGCCTCCAGAAAGTACACAGGGATCTGAGATGGTGGATTCCAGTGAGGACGAATTAATAATCTGTGAGGAGGGGGATGTACACAGTGAAAGGGGTGAGGAATCGGAGGATGATGATGAGGTGGACATCTTGCCTCTGTAGAGCCAGTTTGTGCAAGGAGAGATTGATTGCTTCTTTTTTGGTGGGGGCCCAAACCAACCAGTCATTTCAGTCACAGTCGTGTGGCAGACCCTGTCGCTGAAATGATGGGTTCGTTAAAGTGTGCATGTCCTGTTTATACAACATAAGGGTGGGTGGGAGGGCCCAAGGACAATTCCATCTTGCACCTCTTTTTTCTTTCATTTTTCTTTGCATCATGTGCTGTTTGGGGACAATTTTTTTGAAGTGCCATCCTGTCTGACACTGCAGTGCCACTCCTAGATGGGCCAGGTGTTTGTGTCGGCCACTTGTGTCGCTTAGCTTAGTCACACAGCGACCTTGGTGCGCCTCTTTTTTTCTTTGCATCATGTGCTGTTTGGGGACTATTTTTTTGAAGTGCCATCCTGTCTGACACTGCAGTGCCACTCCTAGATGGGCCAGGTGTTTGTGTCGACCACTTGTGTCGCTTAGCTTAGTCACACAGCGACCTTGGTGCGCCTCTTTTTTTCTTTGCATCATGTGCTGTTTGGGGACTATTTTTTTGAAGTGCCATCCTGTCTGACACTGCAGTGCCACTCCTAGATGGGCCAGGTGTTTGTGTCGGCCACTTGTGTCGCTTATCTTAGTCACACAGCGACCTTGGTGCGCCTCTTTTTTTCTTTGCATCATGTGCTGTTTGGGGACTATTTTTTTGAAGTGCCATCCTGCCTGACACTGCAGTGCCACTCCTTGATGGGCCAGGTGTTTGTGTCAGCCACTTGAGTCGCTTAGCTTAGCCATCCAGCGACCTCGGTGCAAATTTTAGGACTAAAAATAATATTGTGAGGTGTGAGGTGTTCAGAATAGACTGGAAATGAGTGGAAATTATGGTTATTGAGGTTAATAATACTATGGGATCAAAATGACCCCCAAATTCTATGATTTAAGCTGTTTTTTAGGGTTTTTTGAAAAAAAACACCCGAATCCAAAACACACCCGAATCCGACAAAAAAATTTCGGTGAGGTTTTGCCAAAACGCGTCCGAATCCAAAACACGGCCGCGGAACCGAATCCAAAACCAAAACACAAAACCCGAAAAATGTCCTGTGCACATCACTAGTTATAATTAGAAAATTTACTCTATAAAAGGATTATATACTAAATGTAACAGATATCCCTTGTCATTGAACCTTTGTGATCCCACCACTTATATATATGTGGCGGCAGTATTTGGTTAGAGCATGTTTATTCCGAACCCGCATACAATGATACATATATGGCGGTAGTGTATAATTGGGGTATATTTGGTACGTATACAGATATGGACAGTTGATAATATCTGTCCTAACATCACCTAATCCAATTTATGTTTCCTAGTTAATAATAATAACCCCAAACCCGCACATGCGGTTCACAACCTTTATAACCTCAGTGTAATTACTGTTGGCTTGGTAGGGGTCTGTTTCATAGTACTTAATATTTATCACAGCATAGCTGATGATCGACAATCGGGCACTATCTTAAATTGACTGTTATGCTGATAATATTAATTGCTAACTGAGATAATGGAAATTGCAGGGGTCTCCTTATTAGTAGAGTAAATAAAATATACATATAAATGCTGTCCCCACAGTATTAAGTAGCGATGCAGCGCATCTCAGCGTGCATCCGTTAGCCGCGGCTCCCGGCTCTCAAGCCACACGTGTTACAGACACCATCTGCTGGTGTGAGGCCGTTCAGAGCAGGGCTCGTGAGAATAGCGGTGTGTCTCAGATTGCACCCGCCGGCCACTGCTCGCCATCTCCAATCACACACGCTGCTGTCAGCGTCTTTCAGTGTAGCCACCAGGTGTGTGCCCAGCTGTAGCAGCGGCTATATAGCGCACAGTAAATATATATACATATCACATTTTAAACATGGATTTAAATACTGTGACATACTATAAAATTATACAGATCAGCTGATTGGATGCCATAGGCAATTTCTCTACTGGTTAACTTATCCACATTTTTCACTGATTCATAAATAGTCCCCTCTGTTCTCTGTCCAAAGGTGGTCATTCCGAGTTGATCACAGCCAGTAAATTTTTGCTGCTGCTGCGATCAACTAGTACACGCCTATGGGGGAGTGTATTTTTGCTTAGCAGGGCTGCGATCGCTTGTGCAGTCCTGCTAAGCTAAAAAAATGTCAAGCAGAAGTAGATCAGCCCTATACCTACTTACCCTGTGTGACATTCTCTGCGATGCTGGTGCCAGATTTGACATCAGACATCTGCCCTCCGTTCTGCTGGACACGACTGCGTTTTCTTCACACTACCCGAAAATGGTCTCCAACGCTCCGGATCCGCCCAGGTATGCCTTCTTTCTGTCAATCTTCTTTGCAGTCGGTTCTGCGACCGCTTCCTTCGTTAGACGCGACGTAACCCGGCAACCCCTGTCGCTGGGCAATGCCGCGCATTGCGGCCACCCCACATTGGGGCCGCCGCGCATGCGCATTCCGGACCTGTTCGCACTGCAGCGATAAACCGCTGCGTGCGAACGGGTCGGAATGACCCCCAAAGTCAAACGCAAAAGCTGTCCTGCTGAGATGATGCTGACTGCAGGGCAGAGAAGAAGCCCGAGGAAAAAAGGTCATTCAACAATTTGAGATACAGTAACTCCAAATAATTAAAGGAGTGGGCTAATTGACTTTTTTTAATAGAAGCTGATTAAACCTTAAAGACCCATCAGCAACATCTTTATGCGGAAGACCCCACCGCCCGTAGAGCAGAATTGAAGCTTAATGATATTAGTACAACTAAATGTTCCCATACACTTATGCGACTTCTCCGAGGGGATAAGTCGCATAGGATTCCATTGAGCTTCCCATCAGCTCCCTGGGCGGCAGGATCACATACGATACATCATATGCAGTAATTTTGCATACGATGTATCGTATGCGATTCCAGCCAAGGCTCCAGGATCCAACACATCTATAGTGCAGCCCTTGCGATCTGCGATTCCGATCCGATGAGTACGGGACTGCACATCGGATCGGAAACGGAGGTAAAACGCCTGCGATTTGGCACTTTTCATTCGATTTCTCGGTCCGTGCAACTTATCACTCTCCAAGGCTTGATATATCTGGGCCTAAGTTCTACGATACAGCAGCTGTGGATTTTTTCCATGTCTACCTCTGTTTTGCTTCATATGTAGACTTCAGTCACAGATATGCAAGTGTCAGCACAGTCTCCTGGTGCATCCTAGAAGCATTGCATTGCAAGTAAGATGCATTTTTGGCAAAAGAAAAAGATGCCCAGTGCTATTAGAGTTATATAAGACCTGTCAATGCAGTCATGTAATACAACTTCCACTGCATGGTGTATTGAGGCTAGATGTATGAGTACACATCTGTATATACATCACAATAAGACTTCTGAGAACCAATGAGTCAGCACGCCTATAAATAATCAAATGTCATGTATGGGTAGCTTCTGTATGAATTTTAGGAAGAGTGAGCAAGAAAAAAAACGTAATCTCCCTTCTCTAATCCACCCCTCATCGGACTAGCCTGAATAGGCCTGGAAGATCAGGATGGACAATTTGTAAAGAGGAACAGCCCTAAGGGCAGAGGAATACTCACACTTCCCTCAATCACTTCATACAGTACATTTAACTGGAGAAATTATCCAAACTAATCAGTTTAGGAGATTCAGGAATTAGACCTATGACCCGGGTTACATAAGGGAGACTTTTGTACAAGTAATGCTATACGGGAAATATCACATTTATCATATAGTAAGAATTTTGAGAAGTTTCAGTTACAGATGGGTCCACGGTTATCTTGACTAGTTTTCTGCGCCTAGGCACAACGTGACTAATTAGCATAAATCCTTCATCTATTGTTCTCAACTGCAATACAATACAGAGAACAATACAGCAGGGGATTAAGTCATTACAGCAGGGGATTAAGTCCGACTGGCCAGTCTCAGTTAATCCTATTAAAGGTCAAGATAAACGTGGACCCATCTGTAAATTGTAAAAACACTTTGTTACTAATTATAAATCCATTAAATTATATATTCAGCAACATTTTAAATAAATGTGGAATTCGCTATTGCTTGTGCAACTAGAAATTGTGGATGAGTACAAAGGTAATTGTTATAGCTAATCACCTCAATACTCATGTAGAAAGTTAGATTGTGATGTGTTTCCTTTTATTAACTTTCTATAGTGCTAAAGTTAATTTTGGTAAACAACTAAGGTCCTATTTCAGTAAGGATGCTGTGATCCTTTCTGCAGTTTTCCGATGGTCGGGAAACTGCGTATGCATGCAGCTTTGCAATTGCAATCCATGCTGAATTAGGCCCAAAGATTAGAGAATAAAACAAACCTGGATTCCAATGGTTGTTTCAACTATTGTGGCAGGGGTTGGGATTCATGCCTCTCTATTGTATGGGGAAAGAAATAATAACCTTAGAAAGAGGCCCACATAGAGGGTCCAGCAGGTGAAGGACAGAATTGACCCACTCCTTACCCCTCTCCGAGAAAGAATACTGTGAGTAACTATAGCAACTGCTTTAGGGCTGTTACAAATGTACTATACTGTTCTTTAACTTACAGTATCTAACATTATTAAAAGTTATGTTTTAACCAATATTCAAAAGTGTGCCCCCGCACCAGGTTTCTTTTCTTTCTTTTTTGCTCACTTGCAAATTCATCCTTCTATTTATGTAAAGTAATTTTTTTTTCTTCAGTCATTAGAAAGGCACAGCTGAATAAACTGATGAACTCCAACGTTGAAGAGGTTACTGATTGCTGTGAGGTATCTTAGAATGTTGATTTCTAATATACAGTAATAATGATTTTAAAGTTAGGAAGGAAAATGCAAACTTTTAATTATAAGCTGACAAATGTTACATGCTGTGAAGTAAAAAGTTCTATCCTTTGGCCTGTTTAGAACCCGGAGGATATGTGGAATGAGACGCAAAGTACCGATTTGGGGGGGCGCAAGGTCAGAATCTCCATTGGAAGATGGCTATTTCCTAGCCTCTTGGCTGGAGCTTTGGCAGTCAGATTGCATGACCTCATTGGTCACTCAGCCAACCAACTGTGTTGCATGTCTACTTATACGAGATGCCTCCTGCTGCTTTCTCATGTCTGTACATTCCTGCTGCTTCCAAGTAAGCAGCTGTGATGCACTCTCTAAGCACACCTCTATTCTTTTTGACTAAGAAGAGGGTAAGCAATACTGTACTATACTAAGAATCTGTTTCAGACATAGGTATTACCCACAGAACTCTGGCACCCAAGCTCCTGTGTCTGGATAAGCCTGACGTCATGGCCTGGTTTTCCGGACTCCCGGGTCATTTTCTGCCACGGCCATGCTGACGCTGCTGCCTGCTGGATACTCATATCCCCCACTGTCTGATGCTTACCTGAGGAGGCTTCTCTGTTATTGGGGTCCGTCTGTGGAGCTTGATGTTCCTGATGGAACCCTACGGATGTCCATTGGTGTGTCTGTCCCATGGGATTGCCAGCATTCTGTACAGCTCCCTCCTCGTATGCTGGTTCCTTTTTTGGCTCTGTTGACCTAAGGGTTTATAGAAATCAAACAGGAGGCCCACATCGAGAGTTTGCCAAGGGCCATTAAGCTTCTAGTTATGCAAATGCATATAAATATGGGACTGCGCAAAGATATCAGCTCAGGCACCCATTTTCCATTCAAGAATGGCCAATGTAAGAGTATGGTTCCAGGATCAGGATGCTTGCCAGTGAAATTCCCAATTCTTACTATACAGTATGTCTGTTTAGACCAGGGGTAAGATTCAGCCATTTATGTTGTGCAGCTGGAAAAAAACTAAACAAAACTTTCAAACATTTGTAATACGTTGATCATTAATTTATTATGGATTTCTGTGCCCAACTGGAAAAAAACATTGTTATAGTATATCCTACAGTATATATGATGATATTCATAGTTAGGATAATTTCCTCCTTACTGTTTCTAACTTGTTTATTTACAATGCTATATTACGCATTTTTCTGTACATTGAAATCCTATTTAAATCCCTTTGATTTTGAATAATAGTGACATTTTTTTAGAATTTGAATTCATTTGTTCAGTGTTTATTTAATATGTAGTCTTTTTAGAATGTTAAAGCATTTTCTTTTTTCTTCTACATTTCTTAACATAAGGTTTTTGTAATCAACCATTTATCTTAGAACACTAATTATTCGCCATTATTGCATACTGTCAATCTCTGATTTTAATGTCCTCATACACATACACTGTAGTGGTTTTTTGCCATATAGAGTTATATGCTTGGCATGACAAAGATGCGCTGCCACCGGTAGCAAAGCATAATTTTGCCTAATTAATGTGTCTTGGTCTCAACGCAGCCTCATTCAGACTGCTCACAGTCAAATAGGGATGCTAGGTTTTGTTGCAAAAAAATTGTGAACAGATTTGCAAAATACTGTAGACTCACAAAGAAGCAGAATCACAGCAAGTGTTCATTGTCCACTTGCAGTGCCATAACTAGACATTTTGGTGTTATTTGCCAGAAAGAGAATTGGATCCCCCCTATATTCAAAGGGATAGCACGCAACAAAGAGTCATGATTTTGTAAAGGAATCACATTACATCGCACACGCAGTGTCCATTATTTACATTACATCGCACATTAGAGCCCCTTATACACGTTACACCTGACCACACATTAGTGTCTGTTATGCACATTACACCACACACCAGATAGCAGAGCCACTTATACACATTGTGCAATAGTAATAATATGGATAATTTTATTTATATAGCACTCTTTCTCCAACAGGACTCAAGGCGCTTTACAGACATCAAAAACATACAGACATCAAAAACAATGCACATAATACAGAAGTTTTAAGTAATACAGCACTAGATAAGAAACACAGACATAAAAGAAAACTTTGAGCACACAGTAAGCATAATGCATGATTGGTGTAGGCATTTTGGGTAATAACTTCCAAGGGTTGTGTATTCCACCCTCACAAGGTACCAGGTGCGGAAGCCATCTTGGGCGCACTGTGTAGGATTACCCAGGGTGGAATAGTCTACCCCTAGAAGAGATAACACAAAATGGGGAAATTGCAGAGTCCTAAAGTTCAGAGTAGGGTTCCAACAAAACCATCAGGTCCATGTATTTTTCATCCCATCCACAAGCGCACCAGATGAGGCAGCCATGTTGGGCGCACTACTAAGGTTACACTGTGGGAGATGAGCCATAGAAGGGTCAAATGCATGTATGGGATAACTGACATGTATGTAGTAGTATGCTATACCCTGCATGGAAAGATTCAAATGAAGCACACCCTGCCCATGGAGGAACCATCCAAGACAGCCATGTGAGGCGCACTGCATAGATTGCTGCTGGCAGGGTGTGCAAATAGTGGAGGTAAACATTACAGGAATAGCATACAGTGGGGTGAAGTACACTGTAAGAAGAAAAAGAAGAGAAAACACATTTGCAGGAACCAACAGATGGAGAAAAACTGTAATAACATTATAAATGACCTGGCCTCAAGGGAGCAGTGCGGGAGAGTGTGAGAATGTGGGGAGTACACTAATATCCAATGAAAATAACCCTGCTGGTCCTGATCCTGATGCTCACTCCCCTCAGTTCCCTGCTCAGCTTGAGGGGTAGGTCCGAGGGCAGTCATGATGTTCTTGGATGGAGGGGTAGTAGGAATTGGTCCTGGTGTTCTCATGGAAGAGGTGAGGAGAGGACACATAATGATCCTGAGTTGCAGTGTTTGTGGAACTAAATTTAATTAGAGATTCTAGTGTAGTCCAAATCCAGTTCAAACTCCGGTTCTAACTTCATCCTTAAAATACATCCTTAACAAATGCATACTTCACAAATGCTTGCAGGTCAATTCCTGTAGACAGTAGTGCCCCTTATAAACATTACACCACAGTAAAGCCCTGTCTCCTTATTCTTCCTCCTCCTCATCATTACTCCTCCACATCCCTTTTCCTCATCATTATCTTTCTTCATCCTCATCATCATCATCATCATTCCTTCTCCTCTTCCTCATTCCTCCTCCACATGCATGCACATAATGACTAGGTACTGTATATAGTAATAAATTCTGTATACTGTAATAAATTAGAGATGGAGCCATGCTAATCATGGCTCCATCTGTGCCTGGGCGCGCCCACACTATCGCCGCATCTAGGGTGCGCATGCAACCGTGACGTGCACGCACCCCATTCACTAGAATGGGAGCATGTCTGTGCTCTCCCGGCGTGACTAGGCCGACGGATTGCCTAGTCAAGCCGGGAATGCTGGTATGCGATGAAGACGCCTCAGATGAGTGCAGCTCCATCTGTATGTACCACTACATACACCATCTATCGGCCTGTTACCTTATACAGTGCACAATCAATGTTGGACTGGTCCACAGGGGTAAAGGGGAAACCACCGGTGGGTCTCACTGCCTGGGGGCCCACCTCCTCCTTTAGGGATCAGATTTCAGACTGTGCACTTGAATTATATATTATAAATGTTACCTTATACTGCACATTACTATGGTGGCTTTTCTATAATACATTGCTGTTATTAATGTGGTACAGTATATTAGCATGCATGCACTGTCAGCATTTACGCTATATATTTATCAAGTGGCCCAGACCATGCACTCTCTAATGGTTAGCCAAGCCTATGTGGTGGCTGGCCACACCCCCTCTGGAAACTGGCCACACCCTAAAATATGGGCCACTACCTTTGTATTCCCCTGGTGGGCCCTTCATTCCCCAGTCTGACGCTGTGCACAATAGATAAGTAATACTTACTAGTTAACGCGGATGGTGGTCATTAGGTCGACATGAATTAGGTTGACATACATCGGGTCGACCACATTTAGTCAGCATGCATTATGTCAAGATGATCACTAGGTCGACATGGTCATTAGGTCGACATGTACTAGGTTGACATGGAAAAAGGTCAACATAAGTTTTTCACAATTTTTTCATTTTTGACCTTTTTCATACTTAACGATCCATGTGGACTACAATTGGGAATAGTAACCCGTGCCGTGTGCAGCGGTAGCAGAGCTAGGCACCTTGCCTGAAGCATGGCGAGCAAAACGTGCCATGCAAGGGGACATGGTGCACTAATTGAGGTTCCCTGTCACTTTACAAAGGAAACAACACCAAAAAAAGTAAAAAAAACTCATGTCAATCTTTTTCTATGTCAACCTAGTACATGTCGACCTAATGACCATATCGACCTAGTTACCATGTCGACCTAATGCATGTCGACCAATAGTGGTCGACCCAATGTATGTTGAACTAACTCATGCCGACCTAATGAACCATACCCAGTTAATGCAACTCTTCTTGTGAAACACTTTCCCAACAGGTACCTCGGAATTTAATAAATGTGACTATAAAACTCCTGAGTCCAACTCCTGCTTACTACACCCAAACACCATGGTTTCAGTGGCCAATGGACCAGGAGAGACATCATGATGCGTCTCTCAGTCCCAAGAGACACTATGAGAGCTGGGGTAGTCGAGTGGGGTCAGAGCACATGTGCAGGCCGTTGCAGCACTGCCCACTGTAATGTGTGTAGCGGTGTGTCCGGTAGAGAAGGAAACGGGGAACCTCTACATACATTACAGCGGGCAGCACTGCAGCTGGCAGAAGCATATAGATAGTGCATCGCAGGTGAATGCGGATGATTCTCCACCCACAGGACATATGGTCTGTGTGCTGAGCACTGTCCGTACCACCCTAATTACAGCCCAGTCTACTTGTAATGTAGTTTTGTCACTTCTTGTCATATTAGAGGTGCACATAAAATGCAAGTTTAAGGAATAAATACGATGGCTGTTGCTAAGTTGCAAAGTCGATGGTGCACTAAGCGGGGCTATTTGGCGCAACTACAGCAAAGGTGTATGAGGACACATCTGTACATATACCAACGTAACTTGGTACATTTTTATTTTACATGGAAGAAACATTGATAGTCTTCACCCAATCTACATACTGCACAAGCCATAAACGTTTTGGTACGGAACATTCCTTTAGCTTTCCCAGTTTTCCTTTAGCTTTCCCACTATTTTAATGAATGAAGGGTGAACTGTATGCATGGAGACATAAATAGTGAAACTATTTATGTCTCCATGCATACAGTTCACCCTTCATTCATTAAAATATTTTTCCTCATATTGTCTACTACCAATGTAAATGAACATTCCCTATCTTCAGTTAATTAAATTTCTAAATGGAATTTTTCATAAAATGTCTATCATAGACTGTTCTTCATGCGCATACACCAACATACATAAAAGAAATAACTGACACTGACACCAGAATAATGTTTGCCAATAAAATTGTCAGCTTTTATTAAACAAATGGTATGGTGGCAAGGAGGGACGGCCTATTTAAATAAAGTCCCTATTTATTCTAACCTTTTAAACCTTTTAACTGTGGCTGACCAAAACACAAGAGGAGGCAAGGCCCCAACTTCAGCCCGGCCTCCTTTGCATAACAAGGGGGCTTTAAGGGCCCAATTTCAGCCCAGCCCCCATCACATCACAAGGGGAGGCTTTAAAGGGCCCAATTTCAGCCCAGCCCCCCACACATCACAAGGGGCCATAGTGGGTCATTTGCCACCCCTTGTGTTACTTGCTCTTTATCGGGAATACCGTGGCCAACTCTCCACTCAAGGTATTCCCCAACTCCCAACCAAAAGGTGCTCAGGTGTGTACCAACTCCACCGGAGACCAAAGCCCACCTGGTCCGATGGAACTCCGGCCCCGTAATGTATCAAACTCCACCACCTTCACGTCTCCTGAGCACCTATAAAACTCTTTAAATTACAGCCCCAATTTCAGGCCGTCCCAACCTGCCAAGTCGATACCAATAATAAACTCATCCAGGGTGGGTGGGCTGGTCTATTTTCTCGGAGAAAAAGAGGGAGAACCTAGTCAGTCCTCTCCTTATAAGGGCTAATCCCCTCCCATCACCAGATTCCTCAGTCAACTCATAGGCCCACTGTTACCATGGACACCTCCACTTATCACAGCTGCTTCATTCAGCCTGCTATTCAGAATTTTATGTCACTACAGCCATATAAAATGTCCTCCGTTCTCTTAAAATGTCTTTCATAGACTGTTCTTTATTCATGCGCATACACCAACATGCATAAAAGAAATAAATGACACTGACACCAGAATAATGTTTGCCAATAAAATTGTCAGCTTTTATTAAACAAATGGTATGGTGGCAAGGAGGGACGGCCTATTTAAATGAAGTTCCTATTTATTCTAACCTTTTAAACCTTTTAACTGTGGCTGACCAAAACATAAGAGGAGGCAAGGGCCCAACTTCAGCCCGGCCTCCATCGCATAACAAGGGGGCTTTAAGGGCCCAATTTCAGCCCAGCCCCCATCACATCACAAGGGGAGGCTTTAAAGGGCCCAATTTCAGCCCAGCCCCCCACACATCACATGGGGCCATAGTGGGCCATTTGCCACCCCTTGTGATACTTGTTCTTTATCGGGAATACCGTGGCCAACTCTCCACTCAAGGTATTCCCCAACTCCCAACCAAAAGGTGCTCAGGTGTTTACCAACTCCACCAGAGACCAAAGCCAACCTGGTCCGATGGAACTCCGGCCCCGTAATGTATCAAACTCCACCACCTTCACGTCTCCTGAGCACCTATAAAACTCTTTAAATTACAGCCCCAATTTCAGGCCGTCCCAACCCGCCAAGTCGACACCAATAATAAACTCATCCAGGGCGGGTGGGTGGGTCTATTTTCTCGGAGAAAAAGAGGGAGAACCTAGTCAGTCCTCTCCTTAAAAGGGCTAAGCCCCTCCCATCACCAGATTCCTCAGTCAACTCATAGGCCCACTGTTACCATGGACACCTCCACTTATCACAGCTGCTTCATTCAGCCTGCTATTTAGAATTTTATGTCACTACAGCCATATAAAATGTCCTCCGTTCTCTTAAAATGTCTATCATAGACTGTTCTTCATTCATGCGCATACACCAACATGCATAAAAGAAATAAATGACACTGACACCAGAATAATGTTTGCCAATAAAATTGTCAGCTTTTATTAAACAAATGGTATGGTGGCAAGGAGGGACGGCCTATTTAAATGAAGTTCCTACTTATTCTAACCTTTTAAACCTTTTAACTGTGGCTGACCAAAACATAAGAGGAGGCAAGGGCCCAACTTCAGCCCGGCCTCCATCGCATAACAAGGGGGCTTTAAGGGCCCAATTTCAGCCCAGCCTCCATCACATCACAAGGGGAGGCTTTAAAGGGCCCAATTTCAGCCCAGACCCCCACACATCACAAGGGGCCATAATGGGCCATTTGCCACCCCTTGTGTTACTTGCTCGTTATTGGGAATACTGTGGCCAACTCTCCACTCAAGGTATTCCCCAACTCCCAACCAAAAGGTGCTCAGGTGTGTACCAACTCCACCGGAGACCAAAGCCCACCTGGTCCGATGGAACTCCGGCCCATAATGTATCAAACCATACCACCTTCACGTCTCCTTAGCACCTATAAAACTCTTTAGATTACAGCCCCAATTTCAGGCCGTCCCAAGCCGCCACAGTTTCAACGAAACCCCCGCCACCATACCTCTACCTTAAAACTCTTCTTAATACTCCTAAACTCCTCCTACCTATCAATAAAATTCCTGACTAAAAACAGCGAACAACAGATCCTCCATAAAAATTTCCATACCCATCAAATTCAGATGGACACCATCGGCCATATAAATATGAGGGGCAGAAACTAAAATTGAGGGATGTGGGACCACAAACCCCCAATTTTCACTAACAGCCCTGCCCACCACAGAATTGATCTGGCGCATCTCTCCAAACCAATTTTGGGATAATGTCCGACCATCCCACACTCAGAAAACACAACCTGTTCTGCAAGCTAACTAAGTCCCTAACTATAGTTTTGCAAAGATCCAGACCAGTCCTTCTGGTCAAATCATTTCCAGCAGCATGGAACACCACCCTCAGCGGGTATCCCGACCTTCTCCGACTGTTGCCAAAATAGGGGCATGACTTGCTCCCAGCGAAGTCCCCTCACACCGATCCATCTGACAAGATTAGCTTCAGGGAACTGAAGGCACTCCACACCAGATCTTTCACCATAGTAAACGTATTAGTGCCCAATAATCCAAATTGGACACTCGTCCAAGCGCAAATCTGAAAGTACAAAAACCATTCACAGAACCTTATCATACAAAAAAACCCTAACACAAAATTCTTGAAACAACATTACCCCAAAACATCCCATTCTAAACTTACTAAAATAGTTTTTTTTTTTTTTAAATAGTTTAATTTGGCCTCTAAGGTGAGAATTTTTGAGATGAAAAGGGGGATGGGTATGAGGGATCAGACTTGACGAGAGGAGAAAAACACACCTGCCAAGCGGGTATGAACCCCAAGGCTTAAGGCACTTGACAGGATAAAAAATTCCTCAAGACCCCCAAATATGGCGAGTGCTGAAACCTCAAGTCTGATTTTTAATCCAACAGGTCAAAACCTGATATATTTCCGAAATACATCAAACTTCCACCTCCCCAGAGCTCAAATTTGCCCGCTCGAACAGCATTCAGTGGCTGCTGTTGTCGCCGCACCTATCCGAAACGAATGGGTACCGTATCTCGATACCGGCAAATACAATGTTCCAGCACCCATCTAAATTGAAATTGAGTAACCGGCACACCATCCATATGCTGCAACCATGGACCTGGCATATCAGTCCTTGTTCTCAAATAAACCCTCGCCAAGGACACTGGACAAATCTCCTTGTTGTCCACACATCTCAAAACAACCCAACAACCTTTGCCTAATTGGTCCGTTTTGGAACATTGTACTTTGCACCATAAGCCTCCATCTTTCAGTGACATGTGTTCACGAAGCATAGGTGACATTGCTGTTTTTGAAGCTGACACCAGTTCACTGACTCTAAAGGCCCCGAAAAAGGCCATGGCGAAACACAATTTAAATAAGAGTGCTTCGTAATCAGATGCACAGACCTCATGCAACACGACCGCCATGCGCCGCAATATTGAAATGGTTATTGGCCTTCGTGCATCTTGTACAGGGGGCATCACTCGAGCCCACCCTTTAAGAATCCTTGCTAAAAAGAAAGATTTAGTAAAATTATGCCGGCCTTCAAGTCTCAAGAAATAAGAAAGAGCAGACAGTAAACATGTTACAAACCCTCTTGATCTGCCTGCTCTAAAACATTCCCAAATGTAATTCAATAACATTGCATAATCAGTCTTACCTTGGTCCTGATGCAAACGGACATATCTCTCCCACTCTCCCATAGCATTTCTGTACCCTCGGAGGGTGGAAGGAGCCAGGGATCGTAGAGCTAAGCCCCCCAATCCGGGCGTATCACCTGCCAGGCATAAGATGGGCAAGGATCACCAGATACATTCGCATCCGGAGCTAGCACCCTAAACCTGCGCCACTCGAAACGTGAAAGCGCGTCTGCCACACCGTTTTCAATGCCTGGAACATGCCTAGTGCAAAAACTTATATTTGATTGAAGGCAGTGCAAAACAATCTGACCCAACAATCGCAGCACAGGAAGGCCGGAAGCTCTCTGACTATTAATCGCATGAACCACACCCAAATTGTCACACCAAAAAACAACTGACAGATTGGACAAGACCTCATGCCATAACTCCAGAGCAACCATGATAGGGAATAATTCTAATAATAACATATTACTAGTTAGTCCCTCATCAAACCAGGTTTTAGGCCATGGAGAAGCACACCACCTACCCTCCAGGTATGCTCCAAAACCCATAGAACCTGCCACATCGGCGAATAATTGTAACTCTACATTGGATATGGGTATGGACTGCCAAATGAGAACACCATTAAAGGTAGCCAAAAACTCCTCCCAAATGTGTAGATCCCTACGAATTTCTTTGGATAATCTTATAAAATGACTAGGTTTTTTTAACACCCGCTGTAGCTCTCTCCAACTTCCTGCTGAAGACCTTACCCATGGGTATAACTCGGCAAGCAAAATTGAGAGACCCCAATAATGATTGAGCTTGTCTCAACATCAACTTGCCATTTACCAATGCCACAATTATCTCTCCTTTTAATTTATCTATTTTCTCCCTGGGTAAACGACAGCAACCATCCATAGTATCAATTTTGATTCCAAAGAAAATCAACACCGATGTAGGACCTACAGTCTTCTCCTCAGCTACTGGGACCCCAAATCCCTTCAACAATGACAAGGCATTTGATAAAATATTGCCACACATGTCAGACCCGGCTTGACCCATGAACCAAAAATCATCTAAATAAGGGGTGGGGAACCTCAGGCCAGTGGGCCGTATAAGGCCCACAGAGCCACTTGATCTGGCCCTCACAGGCTCACCTAACCAAGGGAGATGCCGGGCGCCCACTGAGATTTTGTTACTAGCGGACGCCTGGCTTCTTCCCCTCAGCAGAAGCCGGAGGTAGGAGCACACTCCTGAGCTACGGCTTCCGGCTCTGGCAGTGTGCGTGTGTGCCTGTGCGGTACTATGGGAGAGATGTCATGACGTCTCTCCCATAGTTCTGAGGAGCAGGCAGCCAGGCAGAGGGCAAGGGTCTGGAAGCAAGAGTGGGACTGGTGAGTATTGTGTTTTTTCTTTCTTTTAATGTGTGTGTGTAAGCGGCGCTACTAGGGGTCATATCTAATGGGGGCATATCTACTGGGGTCAGGCTAATTTTTAAGTTGATAATTTTTGTATGGCCCCCGAAGGATTTTATAATTATCCGATTGGCCCTTGGTAGAAAAAAGGTTCCTCACCCCTGGTCTAAATAATGAACAATTCCGGACTGACCTGAAATTTCAGAAATGCACCAATGCAAAAACTGCTAAATTTTTCAATATATGAACAAGATATAAAGCAACCCATTGGGAGACATCTATCAACATAAAAACCGTCATTCAGACGGAAACCTAAATAATGAAAAAATTCCGGATCAATGGGCAAGAGCCGAAAAGCCGACTCTATATCAATATTACTCATCAACGCCCCTCTACGGAATGATCTCACCTTGGCCAATGCATCCTCAAAAGACTGATAAATTACCATGGACAAATGTTCAGGAATTGCATCATGCACTGAAGACCCTTTTGGAAATGATAAGTGCTGAAGTAATCTTAATTTACCCGGAGTCTTTTTTGGAACAACCCACACTGGGTACAAAATTAAATTAGACACTGGGGGACAACTGAAAGGCCCTACCATTCTACCCAAAGCAACCTCCTTATTGACTTTTTCTTTCAAAATTACTGGAAACTCCTGAGCCGTGCGTAAATTGCAAACCGGACCACAATTAACTTGGCCTTTAATAGGCAACGGAAAACCCTTTGAAAACTCGGAGTCCTCTCTATTTGGATAATAATCCAACCAATACAATAATTTGTCCAATTTCACTGAAGTAGAGGCCCTACTTAGCCCCAGCAGTTGCTGGGACTCATTGCTGCTGCTTGTGCAAACCCCCTCTACCATCGGCAGTCTGCTGACAGTTTTTGATGGGGTGGGATCCCTCACAGCGGATACAAACATGCCGAAAACGACACCTGAACCCTAGGGTACATTGACTATTATTGAAGGCATAACATTTGCCTGATCAATTCTTACCCACCATCCATCTGTTACTGGTATTGCCTCGTTTCTCAGCCAGACCCTCTGAACCACTTTTTAGAGGTTGAGTAACATCTACAAAAATCTCAACATCTTTTTTACCAAAATCTATGATTTCCTTGCCATTCTGTTTCCTACAAAACTCCTCATCATAGGACCTTCATGCTGTTCCGCGCCCAGATCTGGCCAATTCGTGAAGCAAATACATATATTTTATTATATTCATGTGCTCCTGAGGTCTAGATTCCAAATAATAAGCCACAAAGATAAGCATGCCCTTTTCCAATTAGAGTAAGACTTATAAGCCTCCTCACCTATACTTGATTTCTTTCTGGCCGCCTCTAATGCTTTTTTCGCTTTACTAGTTAAAGCAAACATATTCACAAATTTGCCCTGTCGAATACGCTCCCTAATTCTGGGCCGTACCCCTCTCAAAACAGCAGTATTAGCACATTGCAAAGAATCATCGGGACCCTCCTCCGAGGACACGCTAGAGCTACTGTGTCTGTGCCTTCTTTTATGTCTTTCTTTTCAACCACTGCACCTGCTGTCAACTGAAGATGAGGACTCAGAGGAAGTGGATGAACCCCTGTGACTTCTGCGCCTATGCTTACGTTTTTGTGAAGCTTTTTTCTTGCATGATTTTTCCTTAACTGCGCCCATATTGCCTGAGCTAACCACTGCATCATTTTGACGCGCTGCAGGGTGCACATCCGACTCACCGTAAAGACCTCCCTCGTCCAGGGCAGACTCTACCACAGCCACCGATTCCCCAGAATCCTCCTGTAATTCAGGGGCTACAAAGGACTCTGCTGGAGAAATGCAAGGAAAAACATCCACCAGACACTCATTAGGATTCATATTGCCCCTATTCCTTCCACCCGTTCTGGCCCGTTAAACAGCGGCCGCTAAATCACTTACGCCATCCCCATGCAAGCCGGAGAAATTCTGCTCACCAAAAAAATTCCCTTCAATATGATTATCAGTCAACACTGGGACCAGTGCTGATATTACTGAAGTGCATATAGACGCTGCCTCAGACGAGTTCCATCCAGCGCCAGTACGTCCAAAACACACAGCATCAGCGTATGACCTCCCCGACACTGTGCCCCTCATACTATGTACCTCAGGCACCCCTTTTTTACCCCTAATATTGACAGTGGCGGGCCTTCCTTGCTGCCTTTCAGCATTTCTCATGCCCGAGGTGCCCGCGCGCTGGCCAGCTACAACCGCGTCAACCCCGGTATCTATTGATCTAACCGGACCCTTGTTAATTCCTCTGTTAGGTGCTCCCTCTCCTTGCACCAACAATTGTTCCCTTGTTCCTCTTTCATTTTGCTCACCTCTAGAAAGAACAGTGCTGCGACGACCACCTCTGGCAGCCACGGTCCCCCGCGGGCCCACGGGGCGACCGCGGCGTACCTCCGGCACATGCACTCCTGAGGTAACTCCCTGAGATGTTACTGTTCTCCTCAACACCCTGCTCCACGACTCCACCATAGCACCAACGCTTCGCGACATTGTACTATCGGTAATTGGTTCCGTAGAGTCGCTTCCCACAGCACGAGTTGAACCAACAGCTTGTGACACAGACACGCTGCTGACCCGGCCTCCGCGTGACGCAGCTTCGCCCACCAAAAACCTCTCAGGCAGTCAAGCCCGATCCCTGGTGGTGGAATGACCCACATTATTCCTGGCTTGACCCCGTACTTGTACAGACAAATGCTGTCCCCTACCTGACACTAAAACAGCAGCATCCCTGTCACCGCTTTCAATCAAACGGATAGGGGGACGCACAGCACAACTGGGCCTCAGCATGTTAGAAGATAGAAAAGATAGATAAAGACAGAGAGCCAAAGAACAAAAGGGGGTGAAAAGATTAAAGATTAGTAAAGAATGAAAAGGAATAAGAAGAAAAATACCACAAATTCACAAATAATACACAGTTCAGTACAAAACAAACGCAGAGCACTTCACTGTTCAATTTTCTCTGAGGAAAAGAGGGAGAACCTAGTCAGTCCTCTCCTTATTAGGGCTAAGCCCCTTCTATCACCAGATTCCTCAGTCAACTCATAGGCCCACTGTTACCATGGACAACTCCACTTATCACAGCTGCTTCATTCAGCCTGCTATTCAGAATTTTATGTCACTACAGCCATATAAAATGTCCTCCGTTCTCTTTCTGAAAGATTCCTCTTTCTGTTTTCCTATCGAGAAATGAAAACAGTTTAGGCCACCTCAGAGACAGACCTAATATGCCCAATACTATAGACGGTGACTGTAAAAAGAACAACTAATTCACTAGGACATTAGGGGAACCATTTAAAAAATACTGTATGATGTACTATACGATTTCTCAGCAAACAATTATGTTCAAATTATACAAAAAAAAATTAAATTCTGCTGTGGCCACAAGTAACATATTCGTTGGAAATAGATCTAAAAACGAAGAAACTTGTACAAGCCCTTACTTCCATTTAAGAAAACTTAGAGCTAAAACTGAACTTCCTAAAAAAAATTAAGACTCTCTGCACTTTTATCATTTCTGTTTTCTTTTTTGTCTTTTTTTTTTCATCAATGTATCTTATTAGAATTTTTTTTTCCAAATAGCAAGCAAGGGAAGGGATACAGAAAAAAGAAAGGAGGGAAAGAGATGGTTGTGGTTGGAGCTTGGGGGAATTAGATCCATGATCAACTGCAAAATGATTATAATTCATAACACACACGTGTAAATGATGGACCAAAAGGGTAATGAATAATTGCAGAAAATGTGGATATGTATCTTAGTTTGTAATACAGAGTCCTACAGCATAGTACACTCCCCAAGCATGTTTTGTTGTGTTATGGGCCCAAACAGTAATGTAATTTTACTACTACAGTATATTTTTTGGGACCTTGTAGACCATCCACAAATTACTTTATTATTATATTTTTCTCCAAAAATATTAACTATTATAACCTCATTTATATCTCAAATAAATCATGATAGCAGATAATTTGTCATGTTTATAAAATTATAACATTGGTATTAGCAGGTTAATAATGCTCTTTTCCGCATAAAAATCACCTTGTAGGTGCAAAAAAATCTACTGAAAATTGAGAATTACTTCTTATTATTTGCGCCACAGAAGATGGGTACAAAAAATGGTCTGCCAACACCAGCTAAAAATGGCAGCACCATGCAAAATATGCACCTCTCACCCTTTGTAGGGTGAGCAATCTCAATGTTACATATACTGCAAGTTGCATTCAGAATGGAGCACTCCAGATGTAAACATTTTCAGCAATCAGAAGTAACAAAACTCTGCAACATACTGCAAAATTGAATTCTATCTTGAGCTTCTTAGTAATGTACTTACTCTTATACTGTAAATAGATATATTTGCACAAATATACAATACATAAAGCTACTGTATTTGCACTATGTGCCACATATATGGCAAATTACCAAATATAGATGAAATGGTAAAACAAATTGTTTTTCTGATGAGTAATCTGTTTATCTTTTATGATTTCTGCTTGATTAAAATGTCTATATTTCTTACACAGTAGTTTGAAATGTTTTATAATGTTCTCACTAGTATTACTGCACTGCGACAAATGTTGACCTGATTTATTTGGTAAATTTTCTTATGCCAGTGATGGGTGATGCTCAGTATTTGTACGAGTCTAAATAGCAGATTACACTTGCTGTTTTTGCAAATATCTGTGAAACAACTCATTGATCGTTCAAGAGTTCCTTCCAGGATTGGCATAAGCCTATCAAAAGAATATTGGAAAAGATTTTCTAGAAAGGCATGCTGTGTGATATTATACTTCTCTTTCAAAAAAAAGCTAACTGCTTTGAAAATCAGGGCAAAAGAGCTGTAAGCCGCTATGAAACTTTACAAAAGGTCACACTGAATAACACATATAATAACAAAAAGAAAATAGCGAATACTACAAAGCTTAAAACTTTTTCAGAACTTTTTCAATCTGGAAACCACTGCATTTTTATTTAGCAAAAAAGTTTCACAGCTCTTAGAAAATACAGTTACTGTAGGTTATCTGTTAAGCAAAGTATTTAAAATGCAATATGTATCTCAAATAACACAATATAGGTGGTTGTCTATCTTTAGATTAATTTATTGGCACATTCAGCTTTTATTGAATATATTCCTTGATTTTTCATGTTTTTTTTTTCTCTGTGCTTTCCAATATGGTGGCATTTTTTACTTTGCTTTGGATACGGTTGTGTTTAGAGAACAGCTTTGTGATATACTGAAACAACTGTGTAATGAAGTGTAGTCATGGCTTAAAAGCAGGCAAGGACAATATACAGCGACATGTTTGTAGCAAAGTTACATAATGGAATGTAGAAAACATGTGAAAGTAAAAATACTAAATTTAATTTATTTTAATGTTCGGTATGTGTGACCGGCGGATAGGATGCTGATGGTCACAATACCGACGCC
The DNA here is from genome assembly GCF_028390025.1 of Pseudophryne corroboree. Lineage (NCBI taxonomy): Eukaryota > Metazoa > Chordata > Amphibia > Anura > Myobatrachidae > Pseudophryne > Pseudophryne corroboree. The sequence continues at coordinate 970,616,257 of NC_086445.1, read as the reverse complement.
GGTATCCTGATTTTTAAAATCCCAACAGGGGTGCAGTAAGTATGCTATTCCCTCTCCCCTACCCCCTAACCCTAACCCTCCCTTCCCGCAGCCTAACCCTAACCTCCTCCTTAGTGCCTAACCCTAACCTCCCACTGTTAGTGCCATAACCTAACTCCCCCTTCCCCGCAGCCTAACCCTAATCCATCCCCATTAGTTCCAAACCCTATGCTCCCTCTGGTGGCACCATAGCATAACCTCCCCTTGGCCCTAACCCACCCATTATACCTACGGTTGGGATGCCAGCTGTTGGGATTATGGCATCAATCTCCTGACCCTGTCAGGATTCCCGCCAAGGGCATAGCTACCATAGGTGCAGGGAGAGCAGCTACTATAGGGCCCTGAGCTGAGAGGGGACCACCTTCCCTATCAAAGTTACATGTGTTATATACATTTTTCACCATTGGGTGATATATAAGGTCCTAACAAACTTATACCATGGGGCCTACATTATATTTAGTTATGTCCCTGGATGTGCTCATTGTAATGTGATATAAAATGATCTGGAGGCAATTATAATGTTACAAGCTATAAACCGGGCCACTGTAATGTGGTACAATAGGAAGTATGAAGTGAAGGCACTATAGTGTGGCATATGAACTGGGGGCACTGTAATGTGGCATAATATGAACTGGGGACACTGTATTTCATAATGTGAATTGGAGACACTGTGTGGCATAATGTGGCCTGGAAGCCCTACAAGGTGACACAATGTGAGCTAGGACACTACTATGCTTCCTAAAAAATAAACTGGGACATTACTATGGGGCATAACATTAACATTGGGTTCAGAAAATGAACTAGGCTCTATTATGGTGCAGAGACATGGGCATAACAATAGTGGGCTCAAGGGTGCCATTGCTATGGGACCCAGAGGCTTAGTGGGTCCCGGACCCAGATTTCCCTGCTAAGCAATTGGGTCTATTCCATTGCCCAGCCTGAATTGAAATTTAATCTTCAGTGAGAAGTGTGTGTAGTGGATGTTACAGTGGAACTGTAACTTGGCACAATTGTAACTGGGGACACTCTAATGTGGCACAGTATGAACAGGAAGCACTGTAATATGGCATCATATGAACTGGGAACCCTATGTCATAATGTGAATTGGAAGTACTGTGTTGTATATGTATACTGTGTTGTATATGTATATGTACTGGAAGCCCTGCAATGTGAATATAATGTAATCTAGGTAAGTATGATGGTTCATAAATTAAACTAGGGCACTACTATGGTTCAGAAATGAACTACGGTGTTGTTATGGGGCATAACATTATTAACTGCAGATAGGTATCTCTCAAGAAGCATTGGGACAGGGTCCCCTTCAAAATGTTGCTATGGGTCCCACAAAGTTCTCGCTACACCATTGATTCCAGCATTGGAATTCTGATGGGTGTCGGGATTCCGGCATCGGTATTCCGACTGCCGGGATCTCGACAGTCAGTATCTTAACCGCATCCCATATAAGGGAAATCTATAGTCACTGAAAACCTTGAACAAGAAATGGATGAATCCACACCAGGTTTTTTTTCAGCAAAATAATTAGTCAACCCAACACAAGTTTGGGATTTACCAAGTTTACATGAACTGCAGATGGCATTGCTTTGTATGAACTGCAGATGGCATGACTCCATGTCAGAGAAAATGGAAAAATATGCACCTGACATAGGGGGTTCGGGTGGTCTTCTGTTTGCCAGTGGCCGTGCTCCCGACGACCAGCATACCGGCGCTGGAATCCCGACCGCCGGCATACCGACATCTTTTCTCCCTCTTGGGGGTCCACGACCCCTCTGGAGGGAGAATAGATAGCGTGGCACACGCAGCGCACCACCATGCCCGCAGCATTACGAGCGCAACAAGCCCGGAAGGGGCTCATTTGTGCTTGCTCAGATGTCAGTATGCCGACGGTTGGGATTCCGGCGCCGGTTTGCTGGTCACCGAGAGCTCAGCTGCCGGCATACCCTACTACACCCAAGGGGTTCTGATCATGCCATGTAATAAGTTTATCTGAATGGTCAGATAATCCTGTTCATTTCATGTATCACAGAGCCAAACATTCTCTTTTGTCTCAATGAAAATGTCTCCAGGTTTGTTTCACCACTGCATAAGTCACTGGTTGATAAAATAATCTGCAGAGTATGTATAGTACTCCAAATAAATGTATATGATGTAACAGTGTTTAGAAAGTTGCAGGAGTCGGCTGCTGCTCTAGGCAATTTCTTCCACAACACTTTCACTTCCTCATGTCTCCTCACCACAGCAGAGAGGCAATTGTTTTCCTTCAGAACACCGTAAATGCACAACCAAATTTGTTGGAAATGTACACTTTTGAATTTGCAGTATAACTGAATACATCAAATCAACTCAGCTAGATTGATGCATGGCAGAAACGTCACTTATAACATTACATACATAGGATAAATGCAATATCACACTTTTATATATATATATATATATATATATATATATATATATATATATACACGGGAGAAGATATCCGCACTGAACTGCCCATCAGAGTCCACATGAGATGGTGCTCCACTCCAAGGAACAATTAATATATATATATATATATATATATATATATATATATAAAGATTTCCCCAGGGAGCTAATATCATTCTTTGGTATGTATAAGTTTGTTAAATACTGAAACAATCTTAAAAATAGAATTTTTATTCTTTAAAAATGCAATGAATAAAACTGTTTACAATTTGCCCAAGATGACAATAAATGATGTTTTTTACAGACAATCGTTGTGTTGGTATTAATCCATTTCAGTTAAAACAACATCAGAACTTCCTTGAAGAAATGACAGAAATCACTGACTTAACCCAACGCGTTTCATCCTACAGACTTTATCAGGGGTTTATTATAACCAAAGGATCACAATATGGACATATATCTTTCGTGTCTTCAAAAGGCAATTTAACAATATTAAAAAATGGTATTGGACCAGATTTCACCACATGGAATATCAATTAAACATTAGATGTGGCCCATTTGGTGATTTTCCACTGAGCAAAGCCCGGTTCAAAAAATTACATAGGTAATTTAAACCAATTAGGTTAAATCAAGCACATAGAGCAGCTAATCAATGGTTACGCCCAGGTATCAGTTTAAATTAGGCGGGTAACGGGGGCGTGGCTACGACGGCTGAGGAGTAGGCAGCAGAGTTCGGGAGCTCCCTGGCCATTAACTCCTGCAATCAATCCTGACCCCCTCTGGTGTCTCTGCCCGGCCGGAATCTATCACCACAGGCTGTGGGCACCGGCGGGCACCTCATCGCGCACTCTCCGGGACTCGTGGAGCGGCATTTCCCGACTTCCAGCCCTGCGGCCTGCACCTCCTCCGGATCCCCGGCCTCGATTTTCGGCGACCCGGACCGCGAGTCGCCCGCAGCTCGAACGGCGGGTTGCTGCTGCTGCCGGAAGCCGCTGAGAGTCTGGAAACAGGGGATAACATCTCCTCTGCCTGTCGGGCCGTGATCTGGGGCCCTGGTAGTTGGAAAAGATTAAGGTACTCCTGGGGAAGGGGAAGAGGCACGGCGGCCATCTTAGAAGCTGATTATAGGCTGCTGCCCACGCATGGTCACATGTAAAATCACCTGATGGGATTCACATATTCTCATATGCCCTGCGAACTGTCCCTGCATTCTGAGACCTTTCTGCATGCTGCTCTCTCCCATTCCTAACAGGATCCTTTACTGCACACTGATTTCTTCTACTACTACTCTCCTAATGACTATGCTAATACCTACCTGAGACTGGAGACAAACTCAGCTATTTATTGTGCACTGCCCTTCCAATATAACATACTGGAACTGCACTTAAATCAGATCTGCCTACACTGCTGTGCTGCACCAATTTCTCACAGTGTACTACGTACCATCATCCTATTTTACTATTCTGACATATTGACTGTACGCGGCTGATTCCCGCCACTGATTATACGCGGCCTGGCTGCGTCCGTCATCTAGCCACAACCCTATACTATAGCCTTAATCTGGGAAGTGTGTGACTGCTCCTGCTCAGCATGGTGGGGGGCGGCCGGAGTGCGGCCGCGGCCAAACTTGAAAAATTTACCAGGCAACCCAACCCTAGGGCTGCACCGGCTCCTTCTCAAGAAGCCTCTCCAACACACTCGACCTTCCCTCCTGAGACAGCGGTTGATTCCCCGGAAGTGGTGGGGGCCCCGTCTATTCAACAAGTGCTGGAGGCTATAGCCGGCAGTGAACAGCGTCTCTCCGATAAGATGGAAAAGGTGCAGTGCGATCTCTCCTTGCTCCGCCAAGATGTACAGCGTATCCGAGAGAGAGTGGGTGAGGCGGAGACACGGGTCTCCAACCTGGAAGATTTATGTGGTCCCCTTAAGCAATCTGTATCCGGGGTGACCCAGCAGGTCTCCTCACTTCAAACCAAGCTCCTAGACATGGAGGGACGGCTGCGTAGGAACAACGTCAGATTCGTAGGCCTGCCTGAAAAAGAAGAGGGTCCGCAGCCGGAGGAATTCCTCGAATCCTGGCTTAAAGAACTATATGGCGCTGAGTCCTTTACGGCCCATTTTACGGTGGAGCGTGCACATAGGATACCATCTCGGCCTTTACCCCCAGGTGCCCCTCCTCGCACCTTCATCGCTAAATTCCTGCACTATAAAGACCGTGACTCGGTTCTCCGTTTAGGTCGCACGAAGGGCCCGCTGATCCGCAATGGAGTTGGGGTTTCGGCCTTCCCGGACTTTGCCGCTGACGTCCAGAAGGACCGTGCCCAGTTTATGCCCATCAAAAGACGGCTGCGAGACCTCAACATTTCATACTCTATGCTGTTTCCCTCAAGGCTCCGAGTTGTGGCGGATGGGGAGACCAAGTTTTTCAACTCCCCCAGAGAGGCGGCCCAGTGGCTGGACAGATATGCACCGGGTGCTCGGCAACTGGCTCCGGAGTGATCTCCTACGAAAACAGCCCGGGGTTTGATCCACCGGAGGCTTGATCATGGTTCAGGGAGCCCCCTCTCTTTGCACTGGTGGCTCAAGACTTGTACGGCCAAGCGGCGTTGGCTAGAGAAGGGTTGGAGGTTCAGTTAAGAATCTAGCCTTCCTAGCGCTTGGTAGCTAGCTGATTGTTCGGGATATAAGTATGCCGAAGTTGGGGGTGGTATACGGGGAGGGAATGGTTATTTGGGAAGCTGCTAGTTGCGTTTCCTTTTACTATTTTTGGGGTTTTATTTTTTTCTTTAGTTTGTTATTTTTCTTATTCAAGTATTTACGGAGGCAAGGATGTTTCATATTTAGATGCTGTGGCTTACAACGCAGGGCTCATATACGTCATGTTTTATGGGTATTGATAATGCTTATACTCAAAATGTATTTTGGGAGAGGTCCATCCGGGAGGTGTATAGAGTTTATAGGGGGTCATGATTAATCTGAAAATTCTGGCATGGAATGTTCGAGGTCTGAATAACAACATCAAACGCTCTTTGATACTAAATATGATTAAGAAATATGACCCGGATATTGCATGCCTCAGTGAGACCCACTTGGAGGGACAGAGGTTACTGTCCTTACGACGGGCCTGGGTGGGCTGGGCATATCATGCCTCCCACTCCTCCTTTTCTAGGGGGGTCTCAGTTTTGATTAAGAAGACAGTGCAATTCGAGTTGATATCGATTAAAACTGACCCGTATGGAAGATATGTATTTATAGAGTGCAAGCTGAACTCCCAGCCCTATTACATATTAGCAGTGTATGTCCCCCCTCCTTTCTCATACAATGTGCTGCAACAAGCTGCGTCCTTCATAGCCCCCTCCCCTAATACCCCAGTGATATGCTTGGGGGATTTTAATAATGTCCTGGATCTGTCTATGGACCGATGGCACTCCCCACCGGCTGCGCTGGCGGGAGGTGGTCCTACCAAGTTTGCGGATTTTTTAAATAGTTTGCAATGGGTAGATGTATGGCGACTTCGTCATCCTGCGGTTCGTCAGTTCTCCTGCTTCTCCAGTACTCATGGCTCCTTCTCCAGAATTGACCTGATGCTGGTGTCCCCCACCCTCGTCCCTAGGATAATTGACGTCCACTACGAGGCTCGAGGGGTCTCTGATCACTCTCCTCTGATGATGACTCTTGCTGTGGAAAGTCAGAGGGGGCACTCCTATTGGAAACTGCACCCCTCCTGGCTGACCCAGCTGGGGGACTGCGGTGACTTGGAGACTCAATGGGAGGGGTTCTTTGGCGACAATATAGGGTCTGCCCCGGGTACAGTAGTTTGGGACTCGTTTAAGGCGTTCTTGAGAGGCTCATATATTGGACGGATAGCGGCTCATAAAATGGCCTCTAGGGAGAGAGAACAGGCCCTTGAAAAAGATGCTAGAGACCTAGAGTCCCAATATTTATCTGACAACGCCCCTGCGACAAAGACACGATGGCTGGTGGCTCAGTCAGTCTGGTTGGCCCACCTGTCTGATAGAAACTCTCGCTCCCTTCTTTTCAAAGCTACTAATATATATATGCAGGCTGATAGGACGGGGGGCCTTCTGGCCCGCCTTATACATTACGATCGCCCTGGGACCACGATCACCCAGATGTCCGGAGCGGATGGCTCCTTTGTCGACACCACACCGGACATTGCGCTGTTATTCCGATCTTACTTTTCTGAGGTTTATAATTCTCAGTTGCAGCGCTCTACTTCTGATCTTTCACGCTACATGGGGGGTGTCCCGCTACCTGCACTCTCCTCTGAGGCCTGCGAGTTGCTGGAGGCACCTTTAACGCTCGAGGAGGTGACTGCGGCCATTGGTATGTCCCCTAATGGCAAGGCTCCGGGATGCGACGGAATTCCCTCCGAGGTATATAAGAATCATATTGATTTTTTTGGCCCCAAGCTGCATGCCCTATATTTAGATATATTTGCCAGAAACGATCTCCCCCCCTCCATGTCAGAGGCAGTTATAATAGTGATCCCAAAACCCGGTAAAGACCCCAAATCTCTGGACTCCTATAGACCGATATCCCTGATTCCCACCGACGCCAAGATCCTGGCAAAGATACTGGCAATACGGCTTAACACAGTGATAACCTCCCTCATTCACCCGGATCAGACTGGCTTCATGCCAGGAAAGTCCACGTCTATTAATTTACGTAGATTGCATACCATTTTACAGCTCCCACACGGACTCCCTTCTGACTCGGCTGTGGTCTCGCTGGACGCGGCCAAGGCCTTTGACAGCATTGAGTGGGCTTATTTGTGGGAGGTGTTGGCTCGTATGGGATTTGGACCCAATTATATAAAATGGATTAAACTACTGTATCAACATCCGAGTGCCAGGATCTTGGTGAACGGTTATGTATCCCCATCTTTTCAGTTGACCCGAGGTACTAGACAGGGTTGCCCCCTGTCCCCTACGCTGTTTGCCTTGGCCATAGAGCCCCTGGCATGCTTGATTAGATCACACCCGGATATTGTGGGAATATGTACAGGATCACGTGAGGATAGGATAGCTCTTTATGCCGATGACATGTTGCTGTTTTTGCAGGATTACACCAGGTCAATGCCCATCCTGCTGCGTGTGATAGAAAGATTTGGAGATCACTCGGGCCTTAGAATTAACTGGCCTAAATCATACATTATGCCAGTCATAGGCCCCCCTCCTACTGTTTCCAAAATCCCCCTACCACTGTGTTGGACGGTACAGTTTAAGTACCTTGGAATCCAAATAACTAATGACCCTTCTGATTTTCTCCCCCTGAATCTGGATCCGACCATGCAGTGGGTCATGGGCAAATCTAAGACTTGGTGTAAGCTTCCACTAACGGTCTCTGGCAGGGTTAATCTCATTAAAATGATTATACTGCCTAAACTCCTATATATTATTCTTCAATCCCCGGTATATATCTATCCAACATTCTTTAGAAAATTGAATAGCGTTCTGTCCTCACTGATCTGGGCTAATAAAAGACCTAGGATACAGTTAAATACTCTTACCAGACAGAGATCTGACGGTGGCCTGGCTCTACCTAACTTTCAGATATATTACTTCGCTGCTCAGCTGACTCATATCACTATATGGGCACAAAACTCTGAGACCGACTCTCTACATTGTGAGTTTATCCGTTGTTACTTTCCCTACCTCTCTCCTATGCAGGTGCTACTGAGTGGGAGCATAGCTAGGTTTCTTCCCCCTATCATTTTTCAGGCCCTAAAGATTTGGAGGGCCCTGAGAGACCTCCTGAGATATGACGACCTAGACCCGGATACTCCCCTGTGGTACTCTGACTGGCTCCCTGAATTGCATGCGCTTGAGGGGCGGGAGGTGTGGGCTCCTGGATCGGTGATCTCTGTCTCTCAACTTTATCTAGATACTACATTAAAATCCTTTCAACAGCTGGGGGATGAGTTTGACCTACCCAATTCCTACTTCTTCAGATACCTCCAGCTTCGTCATGCCCTCCAGACCCAATTTGCTGAATCACCCCCGCGAATCCTCCCATTTCCCATCAAGACATTTGTGACCACTTTGGGTCAGGCTAAGATGGTCTCACTTGCGTATGGATATCTTCTCACCAAGCTCCATGCGGACCCCTTGACGCGTCTCCGTGGAAAGTGGGAGGAGGATCTGGGTCCAATAAATGAGGAGGATTGGGTCCTCGCTTTAGAATACCCTGCTAAGGTTACTAAGTCCCTTAGATATCAACAGATTCAATTCTTCATTTTACACAGAACTTATATGACTCCAGCTAGACTGGCTACGTTTGGCACAGGCAGATCTCCTCTCTGTCCTAAGTGTGGGGGGGCGGTGGGAACATACTGGCATTTAGTGTGGGACTGTCCGAGGTTGGGGGTGTTCTGGTCGGGGGTCGGGTCAATTCTGGAGAGTACGGGGGTGCCTGGCGGACTGCTTACCCCACAATTCTGTATATTGGGAATGGGGTGCCTTGCTCCTGAGTCTGGTTCAATGGGTCTCTATGCTCTGAATGTATGTGCCTTGGCTAAGGTTTGCATTGCAAGAGTGTGGATGGCCCCTAAAGGACCGTTAATATCTGCACTTAAGGCCTTAATTAATGACACTATAATTAAGGAGAGATATGTTTACATGAAGCAAAACGCATCAGCTAAGTTTGAAAAAGTTTGGTCTCCATGGCTAGATTCCCCCCACTCTCATCCTGTTCCCCAAATATAGTAGACACTAAAGTGCAAGCATGTCAATAAATTACTATGACTGAAGTGTACTGAGACGATGACGGTTGGGCCCTGTGAGCCCACATGCTCACACACGTGTATGACTAGTGGAGCCCTGAATCAAAATACTCCTTAATTTGCCTCCCTTGCCTTTTTCTTTGGTTGTTTGTTATTTTTCTATAGTTTAGATTACGGGTTTAAATATAAAAAATAAATGAGGACTAATATAGATGGGTGCGGATTTTGTAAGTCATGAAGGTTAGAGCATTAGGAAATCCTAGTATACATCTATACTGAAAATGTATTGATACTTTTTTGATGTAAGATATGTGTAAAACGCGACTTGACATATTTTGAATAGATGTAATGCTTGAGACATGATTATGCTCTGCAATGTATGTACCTTAATCTCCAGACTGCTGAATAAAAATTACTTTATAAAAAAATTAGGCGGGTAACTGTGATAATGCCTCTCTCCAATTAGTGACACTCCTAGCTCGAGCTAGGAGTGTCACTAATTGGAGAGAGGCATTATCACAGTCAGTGTGTGAGAGGCTCCTGTCACTCTGAGGCTGGAGCCCACACTGCCTACAGCTTGCTGCCCTATTTGGTCAAGATGGCTCACGTCTCTGCCGGACACTAAGTGGCGTATCCTTGGGGCCCATTACAGGTTTCCCCTTTGATCCCCCCCTCCTGTCACCAGCCCTGGAGGCAACTCGGGTCCTGTCTTGGTGTGTGTCTTGGGTTCTCAACCCTGGTCATGACCAGGGTGCTTCTCAGGATATGCTGCAGTCTGAAAGGTGCCACCTGGATTACACAAAGAGGAGCTAAGAAATGAGACTGTGATGTCCACTTTTAGTGATACACAGTTTTGCAGGGCTTCCATGGGTGCAGTGTGAAAGGCAATGACTCGGTAATAACTCGGGTCCAAAGTGCAAAGTGAAAGGGGTAGGAAGAGTTGTAACACATGTTTAGTCACTTCCCTGGCATGTTCGCATTAGATGTGACCACACCAGCAAGTGTTTTATCTGACCTACTGTATATAGACAGTGTTAGCAGCGGCAGGGAAGGGAAACTTCCATCCGCTGCTGCCCTCAGAGGGACCGGAAGGTCCCTCTGCCTCCCTGAACCCTCCACTGAGTGTTGCCCTGCTGCTGATCACTGCTGATCGGTCAGCATGGCAGGATCCCCCACCTAGCGGCTGCAGACAATGGCAGCCACTGGGAAAGTGTGAACTAACCTCCCCAAGCAGTGTTGCAAGTAGAAAATATGTGGTATAGGTACTTTACGCGCCCCCCCTAAAAAAAGGGTGTGACAAAATGCCACATGGGGCGTGGCCAATGAAAATGGGGGCGTGATACACATATGGGGGAGGGGCAGATACACATATGACCTCAATAGTGCCAGATCACGTTGCCCCACAGTGCCAGATATACATTGCCAACAGTGCCATATATACATTGCCCCACAGTGCCAGATACACATTGCCTCACTGTGCCAAATACACAAGTGCCCCCAGAGTGTCAGATATACATTGCCTCACAGTGCCAGAAACACATTGCTCCACAGTGCCAGATACACAAATGCCCCCAGAGTGCCAGATATATATTGCCTCACAGTGCCAGATTCACAAATGCCCCCACTGTGTCAGATATACATTGCCGCCCAGTGCCAGATACAGAAATGCCCCCACAGTGCCAGATATGCCCCCAGTGCCAGATACAGAAATGCCCCCAGTGCCAGATACACATGTCCCCCCAGTGCCACATATGCCCACAGTGTCAGATATGCCCCCAGTGCCAGAAACACATGTCCCCGCAGTGCCAGATATGGCCACAGTGCCAGATACACATGTCCCCCCAGTGCCAGATATTTCCCCAGTGCAAGATACACATGTCCCCCTCAGTGCCAGATATACCCCCAGTGCCAGATACACATGTCCCTGCAGGGCCGGATATGCCCCCAGTGCCAGATACTCCTGTCCCCCCAGTGCCAGATATGTCCCCAGTGTCAGATATGCCCTCAGTGTCAGATATGCCCCCAGTGCCAGATACATATGTCCCCCGCATTGCCAGTTAGTCAATAGGTCAACATGCAGAAGGTCGACAAATGAAATGTTGACAGTGGTTAAGGTCAACAGGTTCAAATGGTCAACAGGTTCAAAATGTCGACATAACAATGGTCAACACACAAATGGTTAACAGATTTTTTCCCCACATGTTTTTCCAACATTTGCTTGATTTGCTGTCCACATGGACTACAACTGGTATTTGTAACCTGTGGCAAGTGCAGCATTAACATACAGTAGCAAGCCAAGTTGGCCAAGGTGTGGCGAGGAAAGCAAGCCCGTGAGGGTCTGTGTTTCTACTGATGGTGGTTACAGAACATGAAATATACAAGATGTGGGCAAAAGAAAAAAAAATGTGTCAACCATTTTTGTGGTGTCTACTGACCATTTGACCCTGTCTACCTCTTGTAGCTATTGACCTTAACCACTGTCGACCTTTGTATCTGTCCACCTAAAGCAGGGACGGGGAACCTTCAGACCTCCAGCTGTTGTTGAACTACATATCCCAGCATGCCCTGCAACAGTTTTAGCATGGCCAAAAAGCAAAACTGTAGCAAGGTATGCTGGTATGTGTAGTTCAACAACAGCTGGAGGGCCGAATGTTCCCCATCCCTGACCTAAAGCATGTCAACCATCTGTATATTGAGATAATGTAGATCTTCTATACCACACCCAGGATAGACACCAAATAAGGCAAAGTGTTTGTGTGAACTACAAAATGTGTCAAAAGTGTTAAATATAAAATAAATCTACAATAGCGCTAATTCTTAATATTTTTTAATTTTTTTTGTCAACGTTGCTTAAAAATGCATCACCACATACTAAAAAAAAAACATTTTGCATGCAGTTAGTTGGCATACAAAATTGGTTTCCTTTGCATAGATCCAATATTTAACACGGTCATTAAAAACGATGTATCCTATACTTTGGTCAATTTACAGAGAAAAGAAATGGGTCAAATAAAATGAAATGGAAACCTTATTTCTGCTGAAAATTGATTTTAATGAGAAGTCTGTAAATATTTGACTGGAATAAGAAGTCACAAAGCACTAGTGCGATGTAAATTCCTGTCTAATGGGCCCTACACACGGCGATGTTCTGCCGAGGTGTCCAACGGCCGATACAGCCGGCGTGCGACCCAGTGGCGGGGGGGAGTGATGTTTCTTCACTTCCCCATCACCTGGCTCCATAGCAGTGCATGCTAATATGGATGAGTTCTCCGGCAGGGTCCACAGGTTATCCACAGGATAACATTGGGATATGATGGATGAACAGCGGATTGGCACCACATGATCACAAGATTTCAGGCCTCCAAGAATGCACTGAGCTCATCCATATAATCCCACCCACTGTCAAACCAGTTTTTTGTTTGGTGCGGCAGGAGCCGGACCATGGTCACAGGGCTGCTGTGTTTGGCAGCCCTAAGCTTTATTTGATTTATTTTTATAGTCTTACTATGTTTTGGAGTAATCTTTCCTAACAGCGTCTTACACGCATATTGGAAAGAGACGCTCCAACAACTCTCCGCCGGGTCGCAACAACGCTTACCCACGGTACAAGTGCTGTCTCGATGGGCGTCTGTGTCGGATGTTACTAGCAGGTCCAGCAGACGTTACCAGGCTGTTGCCGGCGCAAGAGGAGATGGTAAGGCATCGGTTCTGCTTAGAGGGGGAATACGTACACAGCCGCACTGATTTGGGAGGAGACTACCAAACAATAGCTGGCGCGCCATCACCATGGGTGCTCTAGCACTAGGCTTTAGGGATCAGAAGGCGCCAGGATTAGTTGAGGCCGCGATCCCTAGGGTTGATGTCAGCAGTGGGGAGTCAGACGCTCTCTTGGTCGCCTTTCCCCCCAGTTCATGACCAGTTATCGTGTGTCTCCCGCCATTAACTGATTACCTAACTTCCGTCTCAGACGCTACCATGAGGGGACTCGGTCGCAGCATGGCGCTGTGTCTGTATACACTAAGGTTTGACCTCTAGGAGACTGAGTCACAGACAGGAGCATCTGCATGCACTAACGTTCACTGAGAATACCGGAACGGCAGTGTACACTAGTAGCGTCTGGATCCACTCAGCGGTTTGTTATCGTATTGAACGATCCTGGAAGTGGGGTGAGTCTCCCTGTATCCCACTCTACAGAGTAAGGGTTATACAGCACTAAAATTCTATCTACCGTTGTAGTATGAATAGTTAACTTTAGTGCCTATTGCATATGAGTTTTATGTACAATACTGTAGTTTTCTTCGCAATGCGTCTGAATACTTTAAAGATCTGTATAAGACAGAATTCAGTAATATGTATTCCTACATACTTTGAGATGTGTTCGTAGTTGATAATCTGCTCATATGATGTATATATATATATATATGTATATGTATAATATGTGACTGACTGCTAGTATGATAATGATTGTCGATTGAGAATTCTGATCCTTAATGCAGGCATGGGAAGGGTCACACATATCACTTTAGAGATAAGTGATTACAGTCACAAAATTGTGTAGTACGCTGTGAAAGGGCTGAGTATTTATCATATCTAAGGGCAGCAAAACACTATATGGTGTTGTTCGGCAAAAACTATATTATCCTTTATGATTTGGTACAGGATGGTTATGTGTGAAAATGTTTTGCTGTTTAGCATAATACATTTCCTGATTACATCAGGTATAGATAGACCCATTAAGGACAATGTTGCACAGACCTTGTACAGTTTAGCTGAAATGTTAATTCTTACAATATTAACACATGCTGCTCACTGATTGTGGTATATCCCCAACAGCATCTTCAATAAGACAAGCTGATGAACCGAATGTAAATAAATCATCGACTTCACATGCTACACATGAAATCATCAGACGATGAAAGCTCCATATACTCTACTTCAGCATACGAAGAACAGGTAAAATATATCAGCTAAATGAATAAGCTGAATAAATGAGGACAAAAATAGGCTAGTTTGTCAATAGAGGCAGCAGAGCCTGGAGTATAAATAAGGCACTTTTGTTTAAACATCCCAAAAGGGTCTCTGCACGAGAGCAGAATTCTGTAAAAAGGTTTTGTGTCACACCCAATAAAGTAGAATACCCAGTAAATGGGATTCCAATATCTTTTTCAAGATAGGGACTGTTTTAAATAGGGAAGTGCCTCCCAAAAAAGATATGCATATCATTGGATAATCCAAATATCTTTAGGGCCTCTGCCATCCAAAGAAAAAGACCATATTGTTTTTTTCTGGGGCAGTCATGAGGCCAGCCAGGACTTCACCTTGTAGTCTACGGCTACACCACATTGGATAGGCTCAATCTCAATAGATTTTGGAAGCTAAGCAAAGTTCGGACTGGTTAGTTCTTGGAGGGGAGACCACCTTGAAATACCAGGTGCTGCAGGTACATTGGGCTGAGGTACTGGAAGACAGGTTTCAGCGCCTGCAAGGGAGTAAGAATCCCATATAGCTTATATGGACACTAATGTTCTAGGACATCAGCATAACAATCGCTGTTCAAGAACAGCTTGTTTCACGTACAGATGGGTATCTTGACTAGTGTTTGTGCTTAGGCACAACATGACTTATAGCATAAACCCTTCATCTGTACATGGGAAGCTGATTCAGAATCTAAGAAGGTTTCGGAAATTTTGCCTTGGCTGGAAGTTTTCTGTTTGAAATAACAATTATTCCAGAGTCAGAAACAGACTCCAAGAAGGTCACGTTCCCTTCCACATATAACCCCAAATATATGGGTCTGAATTGGCCTTGTCAGTCATAAAGAAATATAGCAGCCTTAATACAATAGGTTTGGTAAGGCAAAGAAGCAAAGGCAACCACAGGTCAGCTTCCAAACCAGAGGCCATCAGTATGATGGTGCAGGTCTCCTTCTGGCGGATCCCAGAAGGATGGGGGACCGACTTCTTCAGTTTGCACACATTGGATAGCAGTCTACAAATAGATGCCTGGGTGCAAGAAGCGGTATCTCTAGGGTTATACTTTCCCTTCTGGAACCATTTTCTTAAAAGGTATTCGGTTTCAGACCATCTCAGAGAAGAGATGTGGGCGAGGGATTTGCATGAAGCATTTCAGAAAATGTTTTATCAGGAATTGTCATTCCAGTAACCCATGCACAATGGAGGGTTTATTCCCACCTGGGTCGAAAATCCCTTGCCCCATTATCAATTTCAAAAACAGAGAAATGTTGGTAATATGGTTCACTTGGAGGCAACTCCAGAGTTGGGTGAGGAGTCAATATAATACATGGTATTCCTGAATAAGTCAGGAATTTTACCTTCAGGCTCCTATAACACTGTCATTCAGTGTTATCTCAAGGTTACCATCCTTCAGCAAAAAATCAGTTAGGCCTTACCCTTTTGGTTAGCCGGAGCCCCAGAGTACCAAAATGATTATGGCAATTTATCTCTGTTAGTAGAGATAATAAATATTGCCATACCTTGACCACCTTCCTATCCTGACACAAATACAGGAAAAGGTTCTGTGTCATATACAACATACAAAGAACTTGTCCACAGAGGCACTGGTGGTTCGTAAATGGGATCATCTCTGGTTCCATAACATAACTCACACTGGGGCTATACTGAATTTGAGTTTGCAGAAAGTAGTTACCTCGGAACAAGAAATCCAAGGCAAAACTAGGAGAATGGTTACAATGTCAAACAATAATGATTCACGCAGCAATGTGAATGATGGGTTTGATGGTGTTAACAATACACATGATGGAGTGGGCATAATTCCACTCAAGACTTTTTCAGCATCTCCTCCATCTAAGGCCGCATAACACTGGATATGTCCAATCTCAGTGAGGTTGGAAGTTAAGCAGTGTTGTACCTGGTTAAAATCTCAGAGCGCAAGACCGTCGGTGAATACCAGGTGGTGTAGATGGGCCAGATGGACAGTACACAAACAAGTACGTGGTACTGGCAAATAAAGGTAAGAAGTAGCCTGGGGGCTACAGACATTCCATCTAGATGAGAAGATACCTTTTTCTGTTTGGATATCAGGTGGAGAAATCCTGACAACAAATACAAGTCATCTCAACAATTGAGGCCAATTTTTTGGAAAAATATGATTCCGGGGATTTTGGACAACAGAAAAAAAATGCCTACTAATAAATCTGTTAGCACTTCAGGCCATATGCTGGGTCCTGATTCAGGCACAAGACATTCCTAAAGGAAGATCGGTCCAGATCCGCAAGGACAAGGAAAGGACAGTAGTGTACCTTAACTTTCAGACAGGAACACGCAGATAAATAGCGAGGAAGGAGGTAAATCACATACTAAAATGTGCAGAACTCCATCTTCCAGCCTTGTCCTCAGGGATTGTTCCGGGAGTCCTAAACTGATAAGCTGATTTCTCAGTCTACACGCCATTCAGGTAAATGAATGGGCTTGCACCCTAAAGTAATTTCAGACTCGGGTAGACAAATGGGCTTGGCCTGAGATAATTCTCAGGAAGTCCCATCTGAACAAAAAACGCCATAATGGGGTCAGGAACAAAAGAAGTGATCTTTGTGGTTATCTTTTTAATAGGAATTTTATTTCTCTTATGTGTTTCTCAAATAATTCTGTTACTCAGGATAGTGGGGAAGACAAAATAAAGATGCCGGGATCCTAATAAGCCCCGGCTTGGCCCAGAAGGGGCTGGTACACAGATCCGCAGAAAATGTTGTATACTTTTTCTGTTTCCTCTACGCCCAGACTAAGACAGGGTCCTTGATTGTCACAGATATCTGGATCAACTGTTTTAATGGCGTGGCTTTTGAAATCTATATACTGAGGTCCAGAGGATTCTCCAAGGCTCAGAGCAAGGAAAAACTTCCTTAACTTATATTTATTACCAAATATGGCAAGCTTATATGCATTGGTGCAATAAAGAGGTATGAACCCGAAATCTTGCAGAGTTTCCAGGGTTTTTGCCATTCCTTTAAACAGGAATAAATAAAGGTTTAGCGGTGGCTACATTGGAAATACAAGTGTCAGCATTGCACTGTATGGTTCCAAAAGAAAAATGCCAAATATGCAGAATGTGTGCATTTTTTCCCAGGAAATGCTGCACACTCAACCTTCCCTTTTTCCTACTACAGGGTCAGGCAATCTAAATCTAGTCCTCAAAGCCTGTCAAGTTGCTCTGTTTAAACCACTAAGTGAAGTGGATTTTAAAGGGTTGACAGCAAGTTCTCGTTCAGCTGACTATGGCATCAGCTAGAAGAGAGTCAGATTTAGGAGCACTTTCATGCTAACATCCTTTTCTGATATTATCCAGATAAAGTAGTTCTCAGAACTAGGTCTGGGTATCTTCCTAAGGGGTGATCTAGATTCCACCTTAAGGAAGAGATTATAGTCCCGGTTTTTAAGGAATCAGGATTTTCTGCGGGGGATGCATCGCTGGACGTAGTCTGGGCAATAAGTACCTACATGGATTATACCAGTGCTATTAGAAAGACAAATTCTCTTTTTATCCTCTACGGTTTTCACAAGAGGAAATGGCCTGTTACTAAACAGACACTAGCAAGATGGCTTCAAATGACGATTTCAGAAGCATATTCTTAAGCTGATCTCCCTGTCCCGGCTAATGTGTCTGCTTACTTTACATGCAAGGAAGTGTTGAGGTCAAAAATATTACATAGACACAACATACAGACTCCACACATATAAGTTGCTATGCTTGCAAATACGTGCAGCGAGCACAGCAATATATGGTAACACATGCATTTACACGGACATGCCACAGAGATGGATTCAACACTTATTTCATACAGTACATAATTATAATAATATCAAGCGCCAGACATCATAATGACTTAAAATTATATAATGGAGTAATGTCATGTATGTGTATTATTTGAACGAAGCAAGCTAGACCTGTCATATTTGGCATTAAAGCAAGCAGATTAATGTGTAGATTAATTTGATACTTGTTATTAAGTTGTAGGACATTGCAACAAATAGTTATGATTAAATGTATGAAAGCTAAAGTCACTTTTATTACAACAATAGACATTACAAACAGGTGGTGGACAGGAAACTCAGGCCAGCCCCTTTTGATGTCTTCAAGGCTGAACCTGTTTAGCATACGAACAGACCAGTGACTCATCATGAATGAGAAAGTTCCCTCCCTTAAACTAGATGACACATTACAGAGACACACAGTTGCTAGTTGCTGTTTTGTCCCAGACGATGATGGAGGTGCTGCCAGACCAGTTCCTGTATTTATTTACAGAGAGAGAGTGATATGGAGGGAAGACTTTTATATGAGAAAGATATGGTGATGTATTTGCTGGCCTGTAACTGTATGTATTAACTGCTTACTGTATGAATTGTAACCATGTAACTATATGTATACATTGTGATATATTGAATACATATCCTTTTAATAACAAATATATACATCAATGAGCTTTGGAACTCAGATAATGTGTGGGTGTATTGTTTTCTCTTATGAGATGCAGTGTTTTGCGATGTATAGCGCACATTCATGGCACATGGTAATAAGATGTGCAGGCGTCTACAATATATATTAGAGCGGGCATTTTAAATATTTGTTAGAAAGCAATTTGGTATTTACAGAAGGTCTTTCATGGGTAGCACATTATTGTTCTTAAGCAGAACAGATAGGTAAGGTAGCCACATGGCTTCCAATAAACACCTTCAATCAGACATTATGCCTGGGATATCTTTGCCTCTCATGATGCTCAATTCGGGCGTAAGGTTCTTCTATTAATCAGCAGCATCCCCATCACTAAAAATTGCTTTTGGAAATCCCAATGTTATCCTGTGGATAACCTGTGGACCCTGCCGGAGAAATATACGTTATGGTAAGAAGTTACCGTTGATAATGGTATTTCTCCACAGGTTTCCACAGGGCACCCACCCTGACGCACCTGATTTGAGAATCTGTATACTCACTAAACTCTTCCCTCTTGCATGGAAGAGTGTGCATGTGGGTTTTTCGGCTGAATAGGTTTCTACATAACGCTCTGCCTACATGCTTTGGAAACAACTGATTTGACTGAGTCAATGGGCGGGATTATATGGATGAGCCCGGTGTATTCTGGGAGGCCTGCAAGCTTGTGATCGTTTGGTGCCAATCCGCTGTCGCTCCATCATATCCCAATGTTATCCTGTGGAAACCTGTGGACTTAGGAGAAATACCGTTATCAACGGTAAGTTCTTACCATAACGTATATATTGTCCATATTGGCCTGCATGCAGGGGTTAAAGTGAGCCGGAACGGGCCGGAACTGCGTTCCGTCAGTTCCACCAGGAGACGGAACGCAGTTCCGCCTCCCCCGGCTCACCTAACCCGATGTCCCGGGCGGCGCTGCAGGGAGATGCCGGGCGCCCGCTGAGATCGCGTTACCAGCGGGCGCCCGTCTCCCTCTCCGCAGCGGCAGCCGTAGGCAGGAGCTCAGTACTGAGCTCCGGCTTCCGGCTCTGTCAGTGCGCGCTATGGGAGAGACGTCATGACGTCTCTCTCATAGTGCAGAGGAGCGGGCGGCGAGAGAGGACTGCGGCGGGAGCGGGGCTAGGTAAGTATAGTTCTTTCCCCCCTCCCTCTCTCCCTCCCTCCCTCCCTCCTATATGTGTACTACAGGCGTTTCTACTGGGGGCCTTTACTACTAGGGCAAACTACAGAGGGGCAAACTACTGGGGGGCTCTAGTACTGGGGGCAAACTACAGAGGGGCAAACTACTGGGGGGCTCTAGTACTGGGGGCAAACTACTGGGGGGCTTTACTGCTGGGGCAAACTACAAGGGGCAAACTACTGGGGGGCTCTAGTACTGGGGGCAAACTACAGAGGGGCAAACTACTGGGGGGCTCTAGTACTGGGGGCAAACTACTGGGGGCCTTTACTACTGGGGCAAACTACAGAGGGGCAAACTACTGGGGGGCTCTAGTACTGGGGGCAAACTACTGGGGGGCTTTACTGCTGGGGCAAACTACAAGGGGCAAACTACTGGGGGCATTACTACAAGGGGGCAAGCTACAAAGGGGCAAACTACTGGCAGCATTACTACTGGGGGCTAAACTACAAGGGGGCATAATTACAGGAGCTAAACTACTGGGGGTATAACTACAAGGGGGCAAACTACTGGGGACATTACTAACTTTGGCAAACTACATGGGGGCTAAACTACAGGGGCTAAACAACTGGGGCACAACTGCAGGGGGCGTTACCACTGGGGGCTAAACTACATGGGGCAAACTACATGAGGGCAAAACTACTGGGGGCATTACCACTCAGAGGCTAAACTAGAGGGGGGGGGAGTAAATTGCTGGGGTCATAACTGCAGGGGCATTACCAGTATGGGCATGACCACTGGGGCTAAACTACAGGGGCTAAACGACTAGGGGCAATACTACACAGGGGCATTACCATTAAGGGCATTACTGATGGGGTGCACAGCTAATGAGGGCATTGTAAAGGGGGCACTTCATAAGGGGCACTACTGTTGGGGGCATTGCATAAGGGGCACTACTACTGTGGGCATTGTATAAGGGATGCTACTGCTGGGGGCATTACTGTATGGGCCGACAAAGAAGCTGCGTTCCCGGTCCGCCCTCCGTCGCTCCGCCCCTACCATCGCCGCCGCACTGGAAGCCCAGGTTCCAGACTCCCAGCTGCAGCGGATCTGGGACCAGGCCGGCTTTATTATCCCTGCCGCTGCATCGAGCTTCTGTGACCGCGGCACTACTAGTTCAAATCTGTCGCTGATTGGCTGCCGGTCCGCAGCAGTTTTGAAATATTAGCGCCGTGGTCACAGGAGCTCGATGCGGCGGCAGGGATAATAAAGCCAGCCTGGTTCCAGATCCACTGCAGCCGCCCTCAGCCTCTTCTGCCGCCCCGCCCTCGGACCTCTGCGCACCCACAGCCTCCTCCTCCGCACTATCTCCGAGGCCCACAGCCTCCACGTCACGCCTACCACAGCCTACTCATCCACAGCACCGCAGACCACCGCCGCTGCTAAACAGGTAATCTAACCTGCTGCCTTTCTCTCTCCCTAGTCCCTACTGTATTCCCCTGCTGTCACTTTCCATATCCCTGCTGTCACTTTCCATGTCCCTGCTGTCACTCTCCCTGTCACTCTGTCACTCTATAATGTGAATTTCGGCTCATTCTCTGTGCTATAATGTGAATTTTGGCTCATTCTGTGTGCTATAATGTGAATTTCGGCTCATACCATGTGGTGTAATGTGAATTTGGCTCATACCGTGTGCTATAATGTGAATTTCGGCTCATACTGTGTGGTGTAATGTGAATTTCGGCTCATACTGTGTGGTGTAATGTGAATTTCGGCTCATACCGTGTGGTGTAATGTGAATTTGGCTCATACTGTGTGGTGTAATGTGAATTTGGCTCATACTGTGTGGTGTAATATGAATGTGGTTCATACTGTGTGGTATAAATGTGAATTTCGGCTCATACTGTGAGGTATAATGTGAAAGGGGTCCTACTATTGTGGTGCATAATGTGTATAAGGGGTATATGGTGTGGTAAACTACACTGAAGGGCACGCCCCCTTTTGCGTGGCCACGCCCCCTTGTCAGGAGTGCGCGCGCCTTCGGCGCGCACATAATTGCACCCTTCACTTTTCTATACCCCCACTTCAAAATTTCCACTTGGGTACTACTACTGTGGGCATTATTACTATTGTGTGGCCACGCCCCTTTTTTGAGACCACACCCCCCTTTCTGCTGCGCGCGCCTATGGCGCGCGCAATACCTTTATTTCATGGGCGCCGTGGGGAGGGGGGTGAGTTCCACCACCTCTCTAGGACCACTTTAAGCACTGCCTGCATGCATAAGTGACCCAGCACCAACGATGAATGAGCGCATCGTTCATCGTTGGTGCCTACACACTGAACGATATGAATGAGTTTTCATTCATTAATGAACGAGAACGTTCGTATCATTCAGTGTTATCTGCCAGTGTGTAGGGCCCATAACATGTTTTGGACAACATTATACAGCACCCTAGATACAATAAAAATAGGATGTCTATTTTCTATCTGCATATTCCTTTTATATACTGTTGTAAGGTAAATACATACAGATTATACAGATTATCACAGTAAAACAACTACAACAGTGACTTTGGGGGCATGTATCAAGACTTGGAGAGAAATAAATGGAGAGCATATCAAGCAATCATTTTCTAACTGCCATTGTACAGGCTATGTTTGACAATTATAGCTACAGTAGGTTCTGAGTGGTTGGAAGTTCATCTCTTTTCACTTTTTCTCTTGATTCATAGCTTGTCTATTTTATTTTGAAAGGATAGTGACACAGTGTACTACTGCTATTAGCTCAGCTCATTAGGTTACAGCAATATAATATTTGTGAAAAATAACAATCAGATTTCACAAAAATAAATTAACACATAAACTGTGACAGCTATAATGTGACTATAAGATAAATTTAATGCAGATGACATGTTAACGATAAGTTTCACACTTGACATTTTGCACATTCTGAAAGGTGTTTGTATGAAAGTGCAGTATATACAAACAGTTATGACAGACAGACCATCCCTGCAGCTAATATGATGTGATTAGAAAAACACCTTACAGTATGTTTCCATTAGAAATAGCAAAATACAGACGATTAAAAATGAATACCATATCTTTCCAGGGTTATTTCATTGTAACAAATGCAACATTCGGAGAGTTACAATTTAGAATATGACTCATGTGTTAGTTATTTTACCATGAGAAATACAGGGGAAAAAGTGAAAGCCGAGATACAAACTTGTCCTTTGATAGCCCTGAAATGTCCCAAATGATTGTTGCATGAAATGTTCTAATGTCTGAATAATTGTGGCCTTGTATTTGATATCAAATAATATAGTTCCTTTATAGTGTTCAAATTTGCTATGATAATTTCATATATTTTATCATGATTTTTGCCTTGTTTTGTAATTGATGCAAAGAGATAATTGAACCTACAATGTAATGGCAGAACAGTTTTCTTATAAAAAACAACAACAACCTGATTCAGGTTTGGTAGCAAAGCAAAAAAGCAAGCAACTGAGCCAAACCATGTTGCACTGCAGGTGGGGCAGATGTAACATGTGCAGAGAGATTTAGATTTGGGTGGGTTATATTGATTCTGTGCAGGGTAAATACTGGCTGATTTATTTTTACACTGCAATTTAGATTTCAGTTTGAACACACCCCACCCAAAGCTAACTTTGCACATACAACCCGTATGTTAGGGACATGCGGTGAGGTAAATGGCTCAGGAGGCACTGGCTAGCACCGGAGCTAGCTTTACACACAATATATGAGCCAAAGGGTACATCTGGGCATTATACACAGGTGCAGCAGTATAAACTCCTGGAAATTTTGTGAGTTTTGATCAGAGATGTTTGGAAAAGATAGGCAGGGGAGGCACCGCCTCACTTGCCATAGACTTTTTACTCAAGAATTTCGGCTATAAAAATGATTGGAATAATACTATATTTCAAACAAATTCTTTGTATTTTTCATGTACTTTATACAATCAAAACTCTGACACAAATGTTAGTATGACAGGAAAGGCTCTGCCTCACTTCACCGCACATCATTGCGGCTTACGTCAGCATATTCTATTGTATTTTTCCACACTGTTCCGCTCCAATGAGCCACTTGCTGAACACTTTGTATGGCCATGTATTGGTGGCATGATAATTGTATGTTTTTACATTACACAAATGGACTTTTGTCCCAAAATATGACTTTGGATATGCAGATTTAAGTATCACAGGCTATTAGTGTATATCCTAGGTTCCATCATAATGTTATACTTTCAGCAAAATACTTCTGAATAGATTTACCTTCTTCTTAGGTGGGTGTAAGAAGAAGAGCACAGATCCTTTACTTATGTGTGTATCTGACTGAGGACCATATATATGCTATTGCCATTCCACAGTACTCCATACACTAATTTGGTCTACCTAACATTTAAGTGCAAATGAAATGCTTTGCAGGATGTGCTGGGATCAGGCACAGGTTGTCTACCTCTGCAATTAAGTATTTTTGTTATTAGCAATAAAGAATAAGCAATAGACAATATATATTATGCTCCCAGTAATGTCCCTTTATGTGCATTTTTACTGATGGTTTGTTTCTAATCTAGCAATAACTTTGACCTAATACTGTGCTATCATGGTTGAAAACTACATCATATTTATTACATCATTAAAACAAAGGGATATACTAATGTGCAGTAAGCAGCACAAAAGTGTGCTAGGTACCCACTGCTAGAGCAATTTTTACATTTTTACAGACCATTACCAGCAAATAAAGTAATGGCTTGTGACAATAAGTGAATCAAATTGAAAATGCTTAATATTCAGATTCATTTACATATTCCGCACGCATACTTATATTAAAATACTTAAGCACATGGTTTCCAGCGTGAATCATTGGTTACATTTTCTATTACACTAATAAGACTTGCTCATGTGGAAATCTGCAATAATAAAGCTGTGGACATTTATAGGAGATAATTAGTCACAACTTTCTGTTTTTTTCCCCCCAGAAATAAAAAAGTTTGTCAAGCATATCATTGCATGCTACGTATTGCTGTGCTACGGTTCAGTGTTTGCATGTAGGTTCTGTTATTGATGCTTTACCCATCCTAAAACTACCTGTTGTATCCCATACTGCTATTATTATTATTATTAATATTATTATTATTATTTATGTATATGGGGTGATCACAGCCTGAAGCCCGCTGCGGCAGCACTACGCATGCACACACAATGAGATGCAAAAGAATCTCACTAGTGCGATTGCCTCTGTCTGATTGACAGGCAGAGGCAGTCGCCGGGCAGGAGCAGGCATGCTGGCGATGTTCAAATGGCATTGGAGGGGGGGGCACAGTCCAGACGACACAATAATGTCTGGACCGTTGCTGGGGCAGGCCGCGATGGCTGCTTGACATCACACGCAGCTGCTGTGACCCAAAACATGGAGGGTAGCCAAGTGACCTCCCAGGTTTTCAGCCTCCTGGACCCGATAAGTCCTGGGGTGAGGTGCAGGTAGATTACCTAGTTGACAACTGGTGGAGGCACTTATCGGGTCCAGGAGGCTGAAAACCCGGGAGGTCACCTTGCATTTATATACATCCAAGCTATTCTGAGAGCCTTCTGGTTCTCAGAATGTCCGCTAATTGCACACCTTTTTGCCCACTGGGCTTCTCTTATGCTACCTGTGTGTCTCAATTTTTATGTGGATTGAATTTTATTGAAGATTTTATGTTTCATGTTTGTCGTGCTTGTCGCATATTAAAAAACGTTGGTGCACTATTTTGTCCATATTTCCTCTATTTACATGTCTGCTCTGAGAGGGAACTAATCAAGAGGAAGAGTATACAGCAAAGTGCGGTGGATTTCATTATATGCTGAAGATACAAGCGGCATACAGGAATGTATACTGCTGAGATCATTTTTTAATGAATTTGTGATATATTTAGTATCCATTTATAGGAGCGCCATTTATCATTTTCACCAATTTCTTGTGCCATATTGTGTATTTTCTGGGGGTGAGGGAGACGCCCCCATGGTGGGAATTTGATTTATGTTGCACCTATTTATTGCGCACTAGACAGAAGCCAGTGCTTTTCTGTATTATGGAGGGTAGCCCACCTGCCACCACAGCTAGGCTGCATAGGCAGGGAGCAACTTGCCAGGTGTGAAAGCATCACCGCCATGCAATGCTTTTACACATCTGCGGGGGGGAGTATGGCTTGACATGCGGGGCGGACTAGCCCTGTGCTGGGCCTCCCACCACATGTCAGAGATTGTGATCATAGATGTGCTATTTTTAGCACATCTACGATCAGCTCTGAGTCACCCCCATGGTGCCGCAAGGGTTCCATAGAGCAGTACATAAGAAAGAATATGCAGTCAAATTACATAATACAAGCATGAAATAACAAGAGTTATGGAAAAATTCCCACTTTACATATATGCATGAGTACGTAACTTTAATGCATTATATAATTACATAGAAACCATAAATGAAGAGAGTGCTGCACACCAGAGAACGACTATGTATGGACTCTTAGAGGAAAGGGGAGAAGAGATGGACAGAGCAGAGGTAGGAATGTTACAAGGATGAACAATATGCCTGAATGAAGAGATGGGTTTTAAGGGCTCATTTAAAGTATAGGAAGCCGGATGAATTTCTGGAAGAGCACTTGACCTTATTCAAAGATTAAGAGGAGCACCAATGATATCCTGCAGGTGGGCTTGGACTGATACGATCAGGCAGGAGGAGAGGAGGCAGTTACTGGCAAAACAGTAGGGACTGATGCATATGGCCAAATAAGCTAGAACAAGATTTAGGGGTCTATTTGCTAAGCCTTGGATGGAGATTAATCTGACGGAGATAAAGTACCAGCCAATCAGTTCCTAACTGCCATGTCACAGGCTGTGTTTGAAAAATGACAGTTAGGAGCCGATAGGCTGGCACTTTATCTCCAGCAACTTTATCTCCATCCACGGCTTAATAAATGGACCCCTAAATTACGAGGTTTAAGTGCAGGTCCCCTTTGAGATGATGTCGTTTTTTTCTTTATATGTTTATTGTGTGTTGAACTTGTCTAGTCAGTGCCGTTTCTAGCGGCGGGCGAGCCGTGCAACCGCGGCACTTTGTTGCTCCTTCTCGCCTCTCCCGAGCGCTCCTGCTCGGGGGGCGGAGTTTCGCGGAATGACGCGTTGCGTCGTGATGTCACGACGCAAACGCGTCATTCCGCGAAGCCCCGCCCCCGAGCAGGAGCGCTCGGGAGAGGCGAGAAGGAGATAAGCATGAAGGAGGCGGCCGGCACGAGGGACGTGAGGCGGCGGGACCGAATAGCGGGAAGACGTAAGTATTCTCTCTCTCTCTCTCTCCCCCCTTCTCCCCCTTCCTTCCCCTCAACTTGAAACCTGCCTGCCGCTGCCGCACTGTGTAAAATGGGGACACCTGCCTATGGGGATACCTGCCTGCCGCACTGTGTAAAATGGGGGCACCTGCCTGCGTACTGTATAATATGGGGGCACCTGCCTGCGTACTGTGTAATATGGGGGCATCTGCCTGCGTACTGTGTAATATGGGGGCACCTGCCTGCGTACTGTGTAATATGGGGGCATCTGCCTGCGTACTGTGTAATATGGGGGCATCTGCCTGCATACTGTGTAATATGGGGGCACCTGCCTGCGTACTGTGTAATATGGGGGCACCTGCCTGCGTACTGTATAATATGGGGGCACCTGCCTGCGTACTGTGTAATATGGGGGCATCTGCCTGCGTACTGTGTAATATGGGGGCATCTGCCTGCGTACTGTGTAATATGGGGGCATCTGCCTGCGTACTGTGTAATATGGGGGCACCTGCCTGCGTACTGTGTAATATGGGGGCATCTGCCTGCGTACTGTGTAATATGGGGGCACCTGCCTGCGTACTGTGTAATATGGGGGCACCTGCCTGCGTACTGTGTAATATGGGGACATCTGCCTGCGTACTGTGTAAAATGGGGATATCTGCCTGCCGCGCTGTGTAAAATGGGAATACCCGCCTGCCACACTCTGTAAACTAGGGATACCTGCCTGCTTACTGTGTAATATGGGGGCACCTGCCTGCGTACTGTGTAATATGGGGGCATCTGCCTGCGTACTGTGTAATATGGGGGCACCTGCCTGCGTACTGTGTAATATGGGGGCACCTGCCTGCCGCACTGTGTAATATGGGGATACCTGCCTGCCGCACTGTGTAATATGGGGGCACCTGCCTGCGTACTGTGTAAAATGGGGATATCTGCCTGCCGTGCTGTGTAAAATGGGGATATCTGCCTGCCGTGCTGTGTAAAATGGGGATACCTGCCTGCCGCACTGTGTAAAATGGGGATACCTGCCTGCTGCACTTTGTAAAATGGGGGCACCTGCCTGCGTACTGTGTAAAATGGGGATACCTGCCTACCGTACTGTGTAAAATGGGGGCACCTGCCTGCGTACTGTGTAAAATGGGGATATCTGCCTGCCGTGCTGTGTAAAATGGGGATATCTGCCTGCCGTGCTGTGTAAAATGGGGATATCTGCCTGCCGTGCTGTGTAAAATGGGGATACCTGCCTGCCGCACTGTGTAAAATGGGGATACCTGCCTGCTGCACTTTGTAAAATGGGGGCACCTGCCTGCGTACTGTGTAAAATGGGGATACCTGCCTACCGTACTGTGTAAAATGGGGATACCTGCCTTCCGTACTGTGTAAAATGGGGACACCTGCCTGCCGCGCTGTGTAAAATGGGGATACCTGCCTGCTGCACTTTGTAAAATGGGGGCACCTGCCTGCGTACTGTGTAAAATGGGGATACCTGCCTTCCGTACTGTGTAATATGGGGGCACCTGCCTGCCGCACTGTGTAAAATGGGGATACCTGCCTGCTGCACTTTGTAAAATGGGGGCACCTGCCTGCGTACTGTGTAAAATGGGGATACCTGCCTACCGTACTGTGTAAAATGGGGGCACCTGCCTGCGTACTGTGTAAAATGGGGATATCTGCCTGCCATGCTGTGTAAAATGGGGATATCTGCCTGCCGTGCTGTGTAAAATGGGGATATCTGCCTGCCGTGCTGTGTAAAATGGGGATACCTGCCTGCCGCACTGTGTAAAATGGGGATACCTGCCTGCTGCACTTTGTAAAATGGGGGCATCTGCCTGCGTACTGTGTAAAATGGGGATACCTGCCTACCGTACTGTGTAAAATGGGGATACCTGCCTTCCGTACTGTGTAAAATGGGGACACCTGCCTGCCGCGCTGTGTAATATGGGGGCACCTGCCTGCGTACTGTGTAATATGGGGGCATCTGCCTGCGTACTGTGTAATATGGGGGCACCTGCCTGCGTACTGTGTAATATGGGGGCACCTGCCTGCCGCACTGTGTAATATGGGGATACCTGCCTGCCGCACTGTGTAATATGGGGGCACCTGCCTGCGTACTGTGTAAAATGGGGATATCTGCCTGCCGTGCTGTGTAAAATGGGGATATCTGCCTGCCGTGCTGTGTAAAATGGGGATACCTGCCTGCCGCACTGTGTAAAATGGGGATACCTGCCTGCTGCACTTTGTAAAATGGGGGCACCTGCCTGCGTACTGTGTAAAATGGGGATACCTGCCTACCGTACTGTGTAAAATGGGGATACCTGCCTTCCGTACTGTGTAAAATGGGGACACCTGCCTGCCGCGCTGTGTAAAATGGGGATACCTGCCTGCTGCACTTTGTAAAATGGGGGCACCTGCCTGCGTACTGTGTAAAATGGGGATACCTGCCTTCCGTACTGTGTAATATGGGGGCACCTGCCTGCCGCACTGTGTAAAATGGGGATACCTGCCTGCTGCACTTTGTAAAATGGGGGCACCTGCCTGCGTACTGTGTAAAATGGGGATACCTGCCTACCGTACTGTGTAAAATGGGGGCACCTGCCTGCGTACTGTGTAAAATGGGGATATCTGCCTGCCGTGCTGTGTAAAATGGGGATATCTGCCTGCCGTGCTGTGTAAAATGGGGATATCTGCCTGCCGTGCTGTGTAAAATGGGGATACCTGCCTGCCGCACTGTGTAAAATGGGGATACCTGCCTGCTGCACTTTGTAAAATGGGGGCACCTGCCTGCGTACTGTGTAAAATGGGGATACCTGCCTACCGTACTGTGTAAAATGGGGATACCTGCCTTCCGTACTGTGTAAAATGGGGACACCTGCCTGCCGCGCTGTGTAATATGGGGGCACCTGCCTGCGTACTGTGTAATATGGGGGCATCTGCCTGCGTACTGTGTAATATGGGGGCACCTGCCTGCGT
This sequence comes from Pseudophryne corroboree, assembly GCF_028390025.1. Lineage (NCBI taxonomy): Eukaryota > Metazoa > Chordata > Amphibia > Anura > Myobatrachidae > Pseudophryne > Pseudophryne corroboree. Next base: position 970,586,152 of record NC_086445.1, on the reverse strand, counting down.
ACTGTGTAATATGGGGGCACCTGCCTGCCGCACTGTGTAATATGGGGATACCTGCCTGCGGCACTGTGTAATATGGGGGCACCTGCCTGCGTACTGTGTAAAATGGGGATATCTGCCTGCCGTGCTGTGTAAAATGGGGATATCTGCCTGCCGTGCTGTGTAAAATGGGGATACCTGCCTGCCGCACTGTGTAAAATGGGGATACCTGCCTGCTGCACTTTGTAAAATGGGGGCACCTGCCTGCGTACTGTGTAAAATGGGGATACCTGCCTACCGTACTGTGTAAAATGGGGGCACCTGCCTGCGTACTGTGTAAAATGGGGATATCTGCCTGCCGTGCTGTGTAAAATGGGGATATCTGCCTGCCGTGCTGTGTAAAATGGGGATATCTGCCTGCCGTGCTGTGTAAAATGGGGATACCTGCCTGCCGCACTGTGTAAAATGGGGATACCTGCCTGCTGCACTTTGTAAAATGGGGGCACCTGCCTGCGTACTGTGTAAAATGGGGATACCTGCCTACCGTACTGTGTAAAATGGGGATACCTGCCTTCCGTACTGTGTAAAATGGGGACACCTGCCTGCCGCGCTGTGTAAAATGGGGACACCTGCCTGCCGCGCTGTGTAATATGGGGACACTTGCCTGCTGTAATGTGTAAAAAGGGGACTTTTTTATTTTTATTTTTTTCCCCCTGTGGTGGGTGTGATGATATCAGATGAGGCCATGCCCACTTTAATGAGACCACGCCCATTTTAATCAGGCCACACAACCTTGTCGGGAGCGCGCGCGCCGTAGGCGCGCGCATGCTTTTTCTTTTTATGGCTATATGGGGGTGGGGGCACACATTTTTTTTTAGAGCAATAGGGGGGGGGGGGCGCATTTTGAAATCTCGCACTGGGAGCCAAATTGTCTAGAAACGGCCCTGTGTCTAGTAACAGCCTATCTCAATAATTAGGGTGTGGGTTTCTGGGTTTATATTAGTTGGGGACATTTTAAGTTCCTTGCCTTCTGCACAACCTCCCTGCTTCCCATTTTTGTTTGTTTTAGTCTTTTGTTTTGATGGTGGTATGAATTACTATTATATGAGTTGTTACTGTAGTTATTTGCTTAGTTGGGTGTGCTGTCCTCAACCAGTGATATATAAAATGACATCCTGTCCAGACATTTGATACTGCCCATGTCTGTGTGTCTAATACTGGATTGTTGTACACCAATAATTGAGTTTTGAATGCTTAACTGTTTTTTTATTTAAGCTGTCCACCACTATACTAACTTTACTAATCGTAGAAAATAGCAATTATTTTAAATAAAATGTTATCTAACTTTAAGCCAACTTCTCTTGTTGCGTGTTTTATTTCAAAGTTATGGTTTACACATATATATACTGTATATATATATATATATATATATATGTAATACCCTGCATCAGTAACGTAATACTGTATGTGGTCATATAGATATATAATAGTGATTAAGATAAAGTTTATGAGGTTTCTTTTATTAAAATTACCACTTAGTGGTAAAAAGTTATTGAATTGCAGATACCCTCATGGAGGACAACGTTCTATATAAAAGTTTATCACCCTCATGGAGGGTAGGTGGCCTGGACAGGACAGTTAATGGCCCAGAAAGTTATAGACTCTTGGTGGTTAATGGGAGCGCCACGAGGAGGATTAAAGTTGGCTCATGGAGAAGGCAGAGAGCGGGACTAATCCGGGGCTTAGAACGGAGCATATAAATAGGCTGAGGAGAGAACCGTTAGGGGTCGTCGCTGAGGAGGAGACGGAGAGAGAGGAACGACGCTCGGGCGGTGAACTGTGTCACTGAGGGACTGACGCACCTGAATTGAGCCCGCGTTCTGAGCGAAGGACTCCGGTGTGCATTGTGGCGGCTCCAGTGGAGTGGGGAGCGAGGTCCGAGTGGCAATAACCGTGGTGAGCAGCAGCGGTACTTGTAGCGGCTGTTCCTGCAGGTCGGAGCGGAGGAGGCGGCTTGTGATGGACGGAGACGTGGGCGGCGGCATCGATGAGGTCTCAGGAGTAGACTTCCTCCCTGCTGGGCGGATCAAAGGCGGCACCATCCTACATACATATCATCACGAAGCGGGCGGTCTGAAACGGTGAGTGACATCGGAGGGCAGAACCGGAGCCCCATATATGGTACTCATGATCCCGCAGCAGCCAGTCCGCTGTAGTGTTCTCTTCAGCCATTCAGCCCAGCCTCAGCCTTGTCAGTGACAATTAGTACAGTACTCATACGTGCCTGAGCCCGCCTCAGCCTTATCAGAGATAAGCAGTATAGTACACCTATAAGTCCCTCAGTGTACTCAACTCAGTGTTGACGTCAGATACTTAGACTTTTAACGCACCTTGTTCTGAGGCAGTCAGCACAGTGTATGCACATATTTCTCAGCCCTGCCTTACGTTGCCAGTGACAGCTAGCTCAGTGCTACCCACCTAGTGTTATCAAAGGTTACCCAACACTGCAATAGTTCGGTCAGAACTAGTCGGACTAGTCACTCAGTCTGGCAGTAGTTTTGCCAGTTTCCTAGCACCATTGTAATTCCTCGATGATCTTCGCAAGCAGCTTATTCTCTGGAATTTATTACCTGATTCAGCAACCCCGGAACCAAGGATAGTCTTTAGAAACAGTTTCCATTTCTACAGATGTTGTGGGCTCTAAGGAGTAGCGAACTGGGAGTCGATTGACAGAGCAGAGACATTATTTCAATACAAGTCTCTCAATTAAACTACTGGCCAACACAGAGAGATAGGAAGTCATATAGCCCAGTCAAACTTTGGGGAAGTGTTGTCTTAATGTGCACCAACGAGTAATTACGAGTACTCCAAATAGAAAGTTAAATGATTAGGGGAACCCCTTCCCTTATGGTACCAACAGCACGTAGAAATGATAGAAGTGTTAGAATTATTGTATGTTCCGCTATCTACTGAAATTGTATGAATTATACCACTGTATTAACCCTTTTATCCAGGTTACCTCCGTTACCACAGACAACAGAGGACAGAGAGCCGTTCCAGTAAAATAAAACATTTTTTTTATTGGTTCATTTTTGGTATAAGCAATTTATTCCAGGTTGCATTATTGGTACAGTATTGTAGATAATACGGGACTCTATCAGGTACAAATTCAGGAGCTAATCGCTTAATCAGGAGAAATTCTGTAGTTATTAGCGATAGGGTATATTGTCACATATATATATATAAAACTTTATATCAATAAAGGAGTAAAGTATAATTGCTTAAATATCAACTGTTGTGAGTTATGAGGTTGAGATGTACATTATGGATCTTTTTCATGATTTGCAGTCATTCATTGTACTCTGTAATTCTGATATGTCTTTATGTTTAACCTTTGAATGGATACACCTTATAAAATAATAATAATAATAATAATAATAATAATAATGTTGTTCAAGTTATATTGGGATATCCAATTACCTGTGGTACAGTACCAGAAGCAATAATATCGCCCAGGGCTATCCTATTAGCCCTGATAAGCCAGCACAAGCTGCAGCTTATCAGATTTTCTGTACTGCACCAGGTGCTAGCTCCTGACAGCTCCTGGTGCAGCACTCTACCTCCGGCTCCCCCTCCGGTCACATGACTGCTCACCCGTCATGTGACTACCAATGGGGGTGGAAGAAGAGGGGGGATGCCGGTCATAACGCTGCCTCGGCTTCACCGCTGGGGGTCCTGTCACTGAGTGCCGGCTCCTGGGCTACGGTACTCTCACTGCAGTGCCAGCCTGCTGCGGCAGGCATGAGACACTGTAGGTTGCTGTGGTTATCGGGAATTTTGTTTCACCTGCCTCCGGCAGGCAAAACCAAATCCCCAGAAACAGACCCATTTTCAAGCGAAAATGTACAGGTTTCACTGAAAGCCGTTTTTTTTAACGAGTGACCCTAATTGGATGCCTTTAAAAAATCATTGGTGAAACACAATGTTTTATCTCCTGTAATAGGATACTGCTCATAGTGAGTTTACTTTAGATTTAAGCACCAAGCCCAAATATTTTTTCAATCTTGCAACATAATATTTCTTAAGAAGAGGAATTACATGGCTAGCTTTCCCGGCTTTAGATATACTGTATCTTTTTTCTCTAGCCATAAAAGTTTCAATTATTTTTATTGCCCCTTCATCACTATATCTCAAAATAGTTCCAGCTAGCATAAGCTACACAATTATATGATTAAAATTTAGTCTTACATTGACAGGCTAAAATTAAGCATGGAAGTTCAGCAACTGACTAAATATGAGAGGTGTAACATCAGTTTAAAATAATTTACATAAAATAGCTCTTTTATGTATAAATGCATGTTTAGAAATTGCATAAAATATTCACAATTTATGTACAAGTCTAATGGAGATTGGTGAAAATTAACATACTGGATTCCTGACATGAGCTAACCTTGCAGAAAACATTTTAGAATGTGCCATCACTTTCTGTGTTTAACAGTATATTTTTTTTCCCAATAATTTACTTTTTTTTTTTAAGAGTCTGCAGTCAGGTTCAAGTAAAAACAATAGCAAAAAAGAAAGTGTTATCTTTTTTAAAAATGTTATGTTATGAAAACACCTCATTCTACCCACCCCCTCCCTTCCTACAAATTAATTCCAAATTACCTTGTATCCCCTAAAATACTGTTTACTTCAGTCTTGTTTATTATTTTCATTATGAGATCAGCAGCATTTGAATATTTGAATTAGAGTGGTGGTGGTATGGGGGGGGGGGGGTTATTTTATTTTGACACTCCACGTTGAGGTCAATGTACAGAATGTGACCTCCCAACACTAATCTGTAGCCACCTCTGTCTCCTCTGTGCAGGAGCTGAGTAAATGGAAATCATACTCAAGAATAGTATAAAAGCTCAATATCCAGAGCCTGGCCCCTGATACATGGGTAATTATTTTGTTGTGTGTCATGGTTTCTTCCAGTACATGTATCAAGCCTCTTTTTATTCCTAAAATTGTACGCACATGGGGGGTCATTCCGAGTTGTTCGCTTGCTAGCTGCTTTTTGCAGCATTGCACACGCTAGGCCGCCGCCCTCTGGGAGTGTAGCTTAGCAGAATAGCAAACGAAAGATTAGCAGAACTGCTACTAAATAATTATTTGCAGTTTCTGAGTAACTCCAGACCTACTCACAGATTGTGATCAGCTCAGTCTGTTTAGTTCCTGGTTTGACGTCACAAACGCCCTGCGTTCGGCCAGCCACTCCCCCGTTTCTCCAGACACTTCCACATTTTTCCCTGACACGCCTGCGTTTTTTAGCACACTCCCGGAAAACGCTCAGTTACCACCCAGAAATGCCCCTTTCCTGTCAATCACTCACCGATCAGCAGTGCAACTGAAAAGCACCGCAGGATCCACAGCAAATCTACTAAGTTTTTAGTTAAATAACTAAGCGCATGCGACCTGCGTGCCTTGTGCATGCGCAATTAGCAACAAATCGCAGCATAGCGAAAATCGGCAACGAGCGTACAACTCGGAATGACCCCCATGATCAGAAGCCCATTAGGATGCTGGGATTTAGCAATAATATTGGGATAGTAGAAGCAGAATGGTCAGATCACAGCCCAGGCTCAGTGCAGACAGAAGACAGAATATTCAGGTCATAATCCAGATTGAGGACTCATGGTCATGGTACAGGTCAGGGCAGGCAGCAGACAAGAAGAATCCAAAATACAAGACAAGGTATTGTAATCCCCCAGTCTGCGGGTGTACTGAAGTGTCTTTACTTCCAGCTGACGGTCTTCCGGTACCTCGCTGCTATCATCAGGTGACAGAGAGGCAAGCGTGATATTCCCTTTGTGAAGCAGACACAGACTGGCACGTAATGCATACAACACAATTTTATTGTATTGACAATTTAAAAAGGATTCACAGAAATAATATAAAACACAGAATTAGCACAATGAATTACCCCTCTAGGCAAATATGAGCAGGTGACACCCCCTTCACGCCAGTTTTGGCAGTTTGCCACTTAAACAAGAATGAATTAAAACTAAATTGCAAGTGGGCTGGTGAGTTTACAAACAAGGTAAGTAAGATGATGTCTAAATATTTCTCAACTTCTTGTAGCCAGCAGTAACAATAAAGCAGGTAAATTGTGGGAACAGGTGAGCAAGCTGGCGTCTCTATATAGCACAGTCTCGTATAACCAGCATTGACTAATAAGCAGGTAAATTGCGGGAACAGGTGAGCAAGCTGGCGTCTCTATATAGCACAGTCTCGTATAACCAGCGTTTACTAATAAGCAGGTAAATTGCGGGAACAGGTGAGCAAGCTGGCTTCTCTATATAGCACAGTCTTGTATAACCAGCGTTGACAATAAAGCAGGTAAATTGCAGGAACAGGTGAGCAAGCTGGCGTCTCTATATAGCACAGTCTAGTATGACCATCGTTGACAAATAAAGCGGGTAAACTGCGGGATCAGGTGAGCAAGCTGGCGTCTCTATATAGCACAGTCTCGTATAACCAGCGTTGACATTAAAGCAGGTAAATTGCCGGAACAGGTGAGCAAGCTGGCGTCTCTATATAGCACAGTCTCGTATAACCAGCATTGATAATAAAGCAGGTGAATTGCGGGAACAGGTGAGCAAGCTGGCGTCTCTTTATATCACAGTCTCGTATAACCAGCGTTGACAATAAAGCAGGTGAATTGCGGGAACAGGTGAGCAAGCTGATGTCTCTATATAACAGTCAATAAATACACTCCTTGTAAACGAAATAAGCACACAAGAACATCAGCTTTGACAGGCACTGCTGGGTGGAACTTGCATAACCACTGACTAGTTTACCCGCCTTTGTAGTAATAGTAAAGGTAAATTGTGGGAACAGGTGAGCATGCTGGCGTCTCTAAATAGCACAGTCTCGTATAACCAGCGTTGACTAATAAGCAGGTAAATTGCGGGAACAGGTGAGCAAGCTGGCGTCTCTATATAGCACAGTCTCGTATAACCAGCGTTGACTCATAAGCAGGTAAATTGCGGGAACAGGTGAGCAAGCTGGATTCTCTATATAGCACAGTCTTGTATAACCAGCGTTGACAATAAAGCAGGTAAATTGCAGGAACAGGTGAGCAAGCTGGCGTCTCTATATAGCACAGTCTCGTATAACCAGCGTTGACAAATAAAGCGGGTAAACTGCGGGAGCAGGTGAGCAAGCTGGCGTCTCTATATAGCACAGTCTCGTATAACCAGCGTGGACATTAAAGCAGTTAAATTGCCGTAACAGGTGAGCAAGATGTTGTCTCTATATAGCACAGTCTCGTATAACCAGCGTTGATAATAAAGCAGGTGAATTGCGGGAACAGGTGAGCAAGCTGGCGTCTCTATATAGTACAGTCTCGTATAACCAGCGTTGACTAATAAGCAGGTAAATTGCGGGAACAGGTGAGCAAGCTGGCGTCTCTATATAGCACAGTCTCGTATAACCAGCGTTGACTCATAAGCAGGTAAATTGCGGGAACAGGTGAGCAAGCTGGATTCTCTATATAGCACAGTCTTGTATGAACAGCGTTGACAATAAAGCAGGTAAATTGCAGGAACAGGTGAGCAAGCTGGCGTCTCTATATAGCACAGTCTCGTATAACCAGCGTTGACAAATAAAGCGGGTAAACTGCGGGAGCAGGTGAGCAAGCTGGCGTCTCTATATAGCACAGTCTCGTATAACCAGCGTGGACATTAAAGCAGTTAAATTGCCGTAACAGGTGAGCAAGATGTTGTCTCTATATAGCACAGTCTCGTATAACCAGCGTTGATAATAAAGCAGGTGAATTGCGGGAACAGGTGAGCAAGCTGGCGTCTCTATATAGCACAGTCTCGTATAACCAGCGTTGACTAATAAGCAGGTAAATTGCGGGAACAGGTGAGCAAGCTGGCGTCTCTATATAGCACAGTCTTGTATAACCAGCATTGACTAATAAGCAGGTAAATTGCGGGAACAGGTGAGCAAGCTGGCGTCTCTATATAGCACAGTCTCGTATAACCAGCATTGACTAATAAGCAGGTAAATTGCGGGAACAGGTGAGCAAGTTGGCTTCTCTATATAGCACAGTCTCGTATAACCAGCGTTGACAATAAAGCAGGTAAACTGCGGGAACAGGTGAGCAAGCTGGCGTCTCTATATAGCACAGTCTCGTATAACCAGCGTTGACATTAAAGCAGGTAAATTGCCGGAACAGGTGAGCAAGCTGGCGTCTCTATATAGCACAGTCTCGTATAACCAGCGTTGATAATAAAGCAGGTGAATTGCGGGAACAGGTGAGCAAGCTGATGTCTCTATATAACAGTCAATAAATACACTCCTTGTAAACTAAATAAGCACACAAGAACATCGGCTTTGACAGGCACTGCTGGGCGGAACTTGCATAACCACTGACTAGTTAACCCGCCTTTGTAGTAATAAACAGCACACAAATATTAACTTGAATAAGCACTGGTCGGCAGAGCTTGCATAACACAGTCAATAATCACCTGCCTTTGAAGTAATAAACAGTCTTCTCTTCTTCGGAGCTGTCACCTGCCTCCGAGGTGTCTTCATCCTCTCGCTCACACCAAAGGTTCCTCTCGTCTTCACCCAGGCAACGGTGTGGGCAGCTCTACTCTCCACTGAGTTCCTCCCCATCGCGATACCAGTTCACCAGTCCAGTTGGGCAGAAGGGCACTCCCGGTCATCGAGCCTCTCCGGTGTACAGTCCCTCCTCTTCCACCGCTGCGATCCTCTGGGACCGCAGACCGGTCTCCTACACTCCTCCGCAGGGCAGCCTCCATGATCCTCCAGGTGAGCGATCCTCTTCTTCTCTGCAGGGCGTTTCCCGCATTGTGCTTCTTCTTTTAAGGGGTCAGCGTCCTGTTTGCATTGGAAGTCTGCACTTTTCATCTGTTCCAGCTCTTTACTCTCTTCATCCTCTTTTAGGCAGATTTTTAGCTTATCTCTTTTGCCCAACCACCCCCAACCTCTGTTAGCCCCCCAACTAGTCACCCCTGGCCGGGGTTCCCTGGAGGAGTGGGAACCCCTTAAATCAAGGGGTCCCCCCCCTCCAGCCACCCAAGGACCAGGTGTGAAGCCCGAGGCTGTCTTCCCATCCGTGGGCGGTGGATGGGAGGCTGATAGCCTTTGTGTAAAAATAAGAATATTGTTTTTGTTGTTGTAGAACTACAAATCCCAGCAAGCCTCCCCCGCAATCTGGTACTTGGAGAACCACAAGTACCAGCATGTGGGGAAATAACAGGCCCACTGGTACCTGTAGTTCTACAACAAAAAAATACCCCCCAAAAAACACAACACACACACCGTGAAAGTAAAGCTTTATTTTACATACATGCACACTTACACACACACATACTTACCTATTGTCCCACGGAGCCCCTCGTTCCCCTTGTCAAGTAGAATCCATGGGGTACCTGTCAAATAAAAATTATACTTACAACCAATCCAGTGTAGTTCTGTCCTCTTCTTATCCGTCGTAATCCAGAGAATTGAATAAAAAAACAAACCGGAAACCCGATCCACGCACTTAAAGGGGTTCCATGTTTACACATGGAACCTCTTTCCCCGAATGCTGTGACCCCCCATGTTTTCTGTCACTGAAGGTCCCGCCAGCCAATCAGGGAGCGCCACGTCATGGAGCTCTCCTGATTGGCTGTGCGCTCCTAGCCTGTCAATCAGGAGGAGCACACTGGCTAGAATGGAGGAGAGTGCTCCTCCATTCTACTTAATGATGGGAACTTTGCAGTGTGCGGTAAATCAACTCATTCCGAGTTGATCGCTAGCTGCCGTTATTCGCAGTGATCAGGCTAAAAATCGCCATTTCTATGCATGCGTATGCACCACAATGTGCAGGCGTGTCGTACAGGTACAATGAGCATTGTGGGTTTGCAGTGCCGCAGTGACGTGCGGTGGGGTGAGGCAGGTGAGGCAGAGCCTTTCCTGCCATACTTACGTTTAAACCAGAGTTTTTACTGAATAAAGTATATGAAAAATACAAAAGAATATGTTTGAAATATCTTCTTTGCATTGTTCTAATGATTTTTATAGACAAATCTCTGAAGTAAAAAGTCTATGGCGGGGGAGGCAGTGCCTCACCTGCTTAGCTTTTCTGCACATCTCTGATCAAAACTCACCAAATTTCCAGGAGTTTATACTGCTTCACCTGTGTATAATGCCCAGATGTACCCTTTGGCTCATATATTGCATGGAATTCTGGCTCTGGGGTTAGCCAGTGCCTCCTTAGCCATTTAGCTCACCGCACGTCCCTATTTTGCACAGAGTCTTCCGAACATTCCTGTTGCAAGGCCAAACGCAGGAAGATTGACATGAAGTGGGCGTTTCTGGGTGTAAACTGACCATTTTCAGGTAGTGCTTAGAAAAATACAGGTGTGGCAGAAAAACCGCAGGCATGGCTGGGCGTTCACTGGGTGGGTGTGTTACGTCAAAAGCCGCCCCCCCCCCCCCCCCCTTCCCGTCATAAGAATCAACGCACACAAAGAGTAACTACAGGGCTGATCTTGTTTTGCAGAAAAAGATTTTGCAGGCACTCTGCTGCACAAGCGTTCGCACTTCTGCAAAGCTAAAATACACTCCCCAGTGGGCGGCGACAATGCGTTTGCATGGCTGCTAAAAACTGCTAGCGAGCGATCAACTCGGAATGACCCCCATGGTTTTGCCCATTAGAGAAAGATTTTGCTTTTACGAACCTTGCTGAATTAGACCCATTACTTTAACTAACATAATGTGATCAAATGTATCATGTTAGTACAGTTCTGTATAACTAAAAGCATTTTTTTTGTTTTAAATTGTATAGAATTATCTTACAGAAGAATTGAAGGCTACTTAAATGTGCACATGGCTTCATAAAAATGGGATTATAGTTTTGGTAGATTGTATGATTCTTGTGAAAATGAATGTCTTTGCTTATTTCCTTTTTAAAAATGTTCAGAGGTATAAATATTGTATTCATAGAGCTTTTTAATCCAAAAAACATGCAGGCCAATCAGATGATAATAACTGTACTGTAGCTTTATATAAACACTATAAAGTCAAACACTTTCTTAAAGGGATTTTTACATTCAGATAACTAATGCATTATCTTCTTTTCTAATGCTTTTTCGGCATAGTCCACTAGGTCAGAGGTTCTCAATTGCGGTCCTCAAGGCACCCCAACGGTCCAGGTTTTAGCTATATCCATGGCTAAGCACAGACGGTTGAATCAAATTGACTGAGGTAAAAATTAAGATACATGTGGCCAAACATAGATATACTTAAATCCTGGACCGCTGGGGTGCCTTGAGGACTACGGGTGAGAACCTCTGCGCTAGTTTGTTAGTGCCTTTTTCATGTAATCTAAATGAAGTGATGCCAGTATGTTCTTTTATTTTTATTAAGTGTGCAGACATATTTACTAGCTGTTCTACCTGTTCTTCGCACGGAAGTTCCTCATTTTCATGGTTGTAAATATGTGAGTGTTCAAAATTTGGTAAATCTATAGCGATGCAAATTTGAGACATTTTAATGTAAGTAAATATTAATCCATTGGTACTTGGCGTTACCAGAAGAGCTCCTGTAGCAGTACAGTAAAAAGTGACAGGTACGTTTTTGTAGTTTATTAAATTCTACACACTAGAGGTACAATCCAAATTTTGGGCCTAATTCAGAGCTGATCGTAGATGTGCAAAAAAAAGTTTTGATACAGTATGTCTACGGGTGTATTTCACACTGATTAGAAACTCATGAAGCTTTGCCCTTATTTATGTAAATTCTGTGTGCATGTTTCTATTGAATGTACTATTACAATAGATGACAAAAAATAAATTAATAAAGTGTGAGAAAATATATATTTTTTTATTAATTGCTCATTCTACGGGACCTCATTGCCACTGTGTATACAGTATATTTTAACTAGTGTATACAGACGCTCCTTCAGCATTGACCTGTTTCTTGCAATATCGATACCGTTGCTCACTCCATTCAGTAGCTGTGGGCTTCTGTGAGGCGCTGGGCCACGAGCGGCATCCATTTTGTGAACCCACTCTGTGATTGAGTCTGGCCTGCTCCTTTACTGTATGTGTACCGTACAGCGCATGGAGCTTGCTTATCTCCATAGCCGCTGTGTATTTTAAATAGCAGAATGTGATGCTCCTGCAGCTTTGTCTTGATTTATGTAAAGTCTTTGTGCACATTTCTATTGAATGTGAAGGTATATTACTATAGATTACAAAAATAAATAAAGTGTCAGAAAAAAAAATAAACATGTATTCGCACTTTGGAAATCGAACCCGGGACTCTTAGCATGGGAAGCGGCACACCTCACCCCTCGGACATGACGGCTCATGATAGATGCACAAGCTCATGTGCAAATGATACTGTAAGCAGTTATCCCTTCCCATTGGTTTTTGTTTAGGGGACCTAGATGCTGGTATTGTACAATACAGCATACTCTATCCCTATCGTTAATGGACCATAGCTTGTAACACGTTCTACAGTATATCATGATTTGCATCAGTATAAACTACAGTATTGCTTTATTAACACAGTTGTTGCGTCTGAGTCTGTATACACTAAAGCGGCAAAGGACAAGTGTTTTAACATGTTCGTTTGTGTCTCTATAAACTTTTTTTTCTTTACTCTCTCCGTCTGACCATTGGTCTGTGTGTATGGTATGCAGTATGTACATTCGTCACTGACCATTTGCCAGAGTTTGTAGATCAATCCACCGTTATTCACTCTAAAGTACTGGATTAGTGGAGCATTAGCCACCCAGTGGTGGAGATGTGTATTGCATGCTGAGTTTGTAGTCGTGCCTCAACGTGCCTGTCCATGCATAAACTCAGCAACTTAAGCTATTGCCTAGGTGCAACTAAACCTCTGTTTAGGCAGAGAAAAAGCAAAGATAACGCAGGCTCTATCTGTATGATCAAAATCTCTGACATGCCGGGGAACGTCCAGCACAGGGCTAGTCCACCCCACATGCCGAGTCCTGCCCCGCAGAGATGCACAAGCATCACATGGCAGCGATTCTTTCAACCCCGCCAAGCAGCTCCCTGCCTATGCAACTTAGCTGTGATGGCAGGCGTTAACCTGTCATGTTTTTGCTGCAGCAGCTGCGTGTGACATCATGTAGCCACTGCGGCCTGTTCTGCAAATGGTCTGGACATGCCTGCGTGCCCTAAAAATGATACCGCAAGGCCATCGGCACACCACCGACACGCCCCACAGGCAGAGGTGATCGCACAAGTGAGATGCCTTACATCTCACTGTGTGAGCACACGCAGTGTGACTGCTGCACATGCACACACCTCACTGGGCTTCAGCCTGCGACCACTGTTGTAGCAGCATCCAGGTCTGAATTAGGCCCTAGGCCCTTTGATCTGATTGTCCATTTGGGCATTATCGTTCACGCAGTGCAGCCATGCATTGGTAATGAAGTCATTTTGTCAACCCTTTTTTCATCCCATTAGGGGAGGTTTATTAAAATTCGAATTACATAGTTTTCCTATTTCCCTCCTGCAGAATACCTATATTAAGTTTCAGCTTCCTAACATATCAGGAAGTAAGAGAATTAGGGGGACATTTTCTAAGCAGTGATAAGAGCAGGGAAGTGAGCCAGTGGAGAAGTTGCCTCATCAACCAATCAGCTGCTCTGTATAATTTTATAGTATGCAAATTATAGATGTTACTTCAGTGCTGATTGGTTGCCATGGGTACTTCTCCACTGGCTCACTTCTCCACTCTTATCACTGCTTAGTAAATGTCCCCCTTAGTGATAAGTCATTCAGTCAGTGAGTAAGGGCTTTCATATTCATATATATAGATTTGGCTACTGTATGATCAGGACTCCATTCATTGAATCAACCTGTGCACTGCAAGTATCTGCCTCTATCTCTTTTCTTTTGAACTTTATTGCATAAAACCAGTGGTTGATTTCCCATTAGGCATTGGCCAATAATGTGCCTAGTAGTCATCTGACCCCTAAATCTGTCCTGCATATACTGTAACAGCACTTATCTAAGTGTTGTTGTTTTGTCTTATGTACTTGAAAATAATGCTGTTTTATTGGATCAATTATTCACAATGCAGAACTGTGTGATGTCTCAGGGCAACAAAAAGAAACAACTCACCAAGATTACTAAATACATTGCTACAAAATGTATAGGTACCGATACATGAAATCCAAGGGGCTAATTTTCTATGGAGAGCTTTTTAAAGCTGATACTTTATGTCTTCAGCAATTTCGGACAATGGATTCAAGGAGCAATTTTATACAAAACACTCATACTGTAATTTTGTATTGAATGGCCCATCTACTATTACAACTTTTGTATATTTAATAAAAGCTGCTCTACTGTAATACATACCAGCCAAAATATGTAAGTACTTAAAGTACTTAATTTATTCTATTATGTTTTATTTTTAACATCAAGCTTTTTTTATCATAAAAGACTTACAGCAGGTTGTAAAATCATAGAATTTAATATATTTACAGTAGTAATTGTGAATTGTATTTGATTGTTTTACATGCCCTAAGCTGATTTTTGTTGTAAAGCCTCACTTCAAGCTATGAGTCGGGGGATTAGCTATTTCTTTCTAAACCTTTAAAATCAGTTAAATTAAATCAGTTTCCCAAATTCCGCCAATACAGTCCAGGTTTTAGGATTCTCGTGCTTAAATCCAGATGGGTAAATCAATATGACTGAGGTACTTATTAGATCACCTGTTCTTAAGCATGGATAGCGTTAAAAGCTGGCATGTAATGGCGGAGTTTGGGAAACTCTGCTTCTAAATGCAAAAAGACACCATCATCTGGCCTCCTGTTTATGGACTAAGCCAATACGTAATTATAAGTATACAGCTTATACATTTTCCAGAGTATAGTAATATATATAACTAGGTGCTTCATCGCGCCCTATGGGCGCTCTTCACACCGTCGCAAGGGGCTACACCCCCTTAACCCTTGCATGCCTTTCTGGGGTTTAATATTTGTATTATATGGAGTATTACCTGCATTCCTTTGTTAGTGGTTAAATATTGCACAATGAAAGGGCGTGCGATGGTGAAGGAGGCGCAGCCCCTTGCGACGGCGTGAACAGCACCTGCAGGGCATGATGTACAGAATGTAGCGGGTGCGGGGGGGACTGCGGATGGGGGAGGGTGTCTGTAGATGCTGCGGGTGGAGGAGGGGGCAGAAGCAGGGGGGGGCCCGGATGGGGAAGGGTCGGGAGGTGCTGCGGATGGGGGAGGGGCAGAGGAGTGGGGGCTTCAGATGGGGGAGGGGTCCAGAGGCACTGCAGGTGGGAGAGGGGCAGGGGTGCCACGGGTGGGAGAGGGGCAGGTGCGGGGATGTTGCGGATGGGTGAAGGGTTCCGGAGGTGCTGTGGGATGGGAAAGGGCGGGGGTGCCGGGGGTGGTGTAGGGGGTCCGGAGGCACCATGGGTGGGGGAGGAGCAGGTACAGGTGGTGCGGCGGATGGGGAAGGGGGTCTCAAAGCGCTGCAGGTGGTGGAGGGGCAGGTGTGGGGGTGCCGTGGGTGGGGGAGGGGTGGAGAAGGGAGGGTCCACAGATTGAGGAGGGTGTCTGCAGATGCTGTGGGTGGAGGGGGGCAGGTTCGGGGTGAGAGATATATGGGGGGTGGATGGTGGAGGGGGCCTGGAGGTGCTGTGGGTGGTGGAGGGGCGGGGGAGTGGGAGCCGCGGGTGGTGGAGGGGGTCTGGAGGCACAGCGTGTGGAGGAGGGGTGGAGTGCCACATGTGGTGGAGGGGAAGGTACGGAGGTGTGGTGCATTCGGGAGGGGTCTGGAGGCACTGCGTGTACTGTACCTGCCAAAAAGGTAGTGGGAGGGTATGTAGTAACAGGGCCAGGACAGGGGAGACAGGGTCAGAACAGGGGTGACAGGGCCAGGACAGGGATGACAGGGCCAGGACAGGGGTGACGTGGCCAGGACAGGGGTGACGGGGCCAGTAAAGTGGTGATGGGGCCGGGACAGGGGCGACGGGGCCAGGACAGAAATGACAGGGAAAGGATAGGGGTGACATGGCCAGGGTAGGGGCGGCAGGACCAGGACAGGGGTGACAGGGCCAGTATAGGGTTGACAAGGCAAGGACAGGGGTGACAGGGCCAGGATAGGGGTAACAGGGCCAGCATAAGGGTGACAGGGCAAGGATAAGGGTGAAAGGGCCAGGATATGGGTGAAAGGGCCAGGATAAGGGTGACAGGGCAAGGCCAGGGGTTACAGGGACATGTCAGAACACAGGGCACGGGAGAGATTGGTATTAGGGACAAAACAGTGGTGACAGACAGATGTGTCTTACCGGAGTCACTGCTGCTGGCTGCTGCTGTTCCACTCCAACCTGTTAGGATCTGCTGCTGGTGGAGACTTGGAATGGCTGACTCTCTCAGGCTGGAGTCCTGCTTCCTCTGCCCGTCCGCATCCCTCCCCCCTCCTCAGTCACACACCGCAGACCTCGCGCAACTTCCGGGCACTGTGGTAAGGGGAGACTGGGAGTGACTGGTTAGCCCCTGGGAGACACTGCGGCTGGAGGGAGGAGGGGGTCATAGCATGCACGCGGCGCGGACCTCGCAGCTGCCGGGCACTGTGGAAACGGAGACTGGGAGTGACTGGTTAGCTCCCAGGAGACGCTGCGGCTGGAGGGAGGAGCGGGTCGGAGCCTGCAAGCAGCACGGACTTCTGCAGCGCTACCCGCCGGCTAAAGTGTGTGAAGGAGCTGGGCGCACCTCACTGCGGGTGGCAGCGCTGCAGCTAGTGGTGGGGTTGCCGGGGCTGGAGATAACAGAGGCAGTACAGAACCTGCACAGTGGCAGGTGCCCCACAAAACTGCAGCTAAGAAGCGTGGAGTATGCCAGAAAGTGACGCTCCTCCGCGCCAGAGAGCCCCTGCTGAGTTTGCTGATGTGGGGGGTTAAGCATACAGTGAGCCGGTGCCGTCTGTCTGTACGGCTTACCCCCTCACACACCCCCATACCTCCCCACTGTCCCGATTTTTGCGGAACAGTCCCATTTTTTGGGGTCTGTCCCGCTGTCCCACCCGTGGCCCGCAGTGTCCCCCGGTGGGGTGGGGCATTTGGGAAGCTACTGAACTCGCTGTTCTGCTTAGCAGAGAAGCGGTGAATAGATGCGCACAGGGTCTATTTAGTGGAGACAGGAGGAGAGGGGGCATCAGGGGGTACGGATTAAGGGGGGGGGGTTCTGGCAGCAGAGCCAGATTAAGGAGGGAGGGCCAGGGGGTACATACCGTGGGCCCCACAGTTTTAGCGGCTGGAGTAGCTCTGTCTGAGCTCTGAAGCTCCCCCGTCCTGCCAGCAACAGCAGCAGCATTGTGCTACAGTCAGCACACTCTGCTGCGTGTTGGCAGGTCTGTGGTGGTGCAGGGAGGCAGCAGCCTCCCTGCTTTCTTCTGCCTGTGTGGGTGTGTAGGGAGAAGTGACCACCCCTCTGGATTTACCCCTAGCTGAGGGGCCAAAATCCAACGCAAAAAAAAAATATCTGGAATTTGCATAAGGGGGCGTGGCCACGTGAGCCGCTATTAGACCACGCCCCCAAACCCACAGCAGGCACAGCAATGAGATAAGTGCACTGGGCCCCCAGGACTCATAATCCGCCCCTGGGGGCATGCCAGCAGCTCACAGAGCGCTGGGCATGCCCCCTCACCCCTTTTAGTTGACCACGCCCCCTTTTCGCCACATGTGTGTCCCTCCTGCCTGAAGAAAGCTGGCAGGTATGCACCCCTGCCTGTGCCATGCCCATACCATCTGCTTGTGCTCCTAGTCTCCTATAGATTTGCCCAGATCTGTGACTCATTTGACAAACTCCGCCCAGTGTTGTGACTCCGCCCAGCATTAGCAAATGAGTCACAAAGTCACAGGTCTGGGCTATTATATAGGAGATATTTATCTCAGTAAACCGTACCTCCCAACATGACCCTTTCCAGGAGGGACAGAATGTTCTGCTCCTGGACTTCCTTCTTAATGTATGCTTGCCAGCACCTGTGCTGAAACACCTTTCTTATCCATTAACCTGTTAAGTCACCCATATGTTTTATTATTATGCAAACTAGAACCATAACCTAGAAATAATGACACGTACAACTGTATAGATTGGAAAAAATGGAGGTCACAGCCAAATTTATTAAATTTGAATCAGAATTGTTAATCACCGGTGGCGAAAAAAGCAATGCCAACTCGGCCATGGCTTAAAACTTTTGAATCTTTAAATAAATGGGGCGGAGTTTCCGCCCCTTGCGCAATCCGTCCTGGGTAGAACCATCTCCCCTTAATTAGCACAGTGCTGGTCCCTCCTTAAGATGGTGACCTGGTCCTCCCCTGAGGTAGTGACCGACTCACCTTTCTCAAAGTGGAAATGCTAGCCAAGCTCTGCTGCTCTAAATTGAACCGCCGAATAGCACTGCTTTCCGCCCGCTGCACCTCGCACTTGCTGGAATAATTATAGCTTATTATTCCAACGATAAAAAACTTTCAAAGCACAATTAAAAAACACAATTTTACGAATTTAACTTGCTGGGTGGGTGGGTGGGATCACAAAATGGCAAGAGGAATTTGAAATCCTCTGCCAGCACTTAAATAAACTAATCTAACCCGCCTACCTAACTACTCCCTATTGGATAATATTTGATTGACATACATCAACAACCTATTAGAAAATATCAACACAAAACCAGATCCAACTAGCTTAGCTACATAACAAACAGGGTGCTTATATTCACTCTATCCTATACAGTCTCTCGTTCTTTTTAAGTCACCCATATGTTTTATTATTATGCAAACTAGAACCATAACCTAGAAATAATGACACGTACATCTGTATAGATTGGAAAAAATGGAGGTCACAGCCAAATTTATTAAATTTGAATCAGAATTGTTAATCACCGGTGGCGAAAAAGCAGTGCCAACTCGGCCATGGCTTAAAACTTTTGAATCTTTAAATAAATGGGGCGGAGTTTCCGCCCCTTGCGCAATCCGTCCTGGGTAGAACCATCTCCCCTTAATAAGCACAGTGCTGGTCCCTCCTTAAGATGGTGACCTGGTCCTCCCCTGAGGTAGTGACCGACTCGCCTTTCTCAAAGGGGAAATGCTAGTCAAGCTCTGCTGCGCTAAATTGAGCCGCCGAATAGCACTGCTTTCCGCCACATTCGAAGACTCCAGACTACGAAACCGCCACCAACAGCCTACCTTCAAAATTCATTTAAACCTTTCAATAATGCTGTGACAAACAACTCCAAACCAGCCTCAGATAAATGCACTCTATCTAATCTGTACAATTCTACCCTCTCGTAACGCAAATCTGGGTGCTTAACCACTTTCCCCTTTAAACTAATAACCAATCTGGAGGTTGCGGCATTGAGCTTCCTTCTTACTTTATCTAACGCCGCTCCCCCTTGGGTGCCCCTCCAAAATCTACGCGGTACTACTTCTGACCACACCACCTTAACCAACGGCCAATGTTCTGCAATTATTTGAAAATCTTTCTTTATGTTGTTAATTAACTCTATACCCTTACAAGTACCTAAATCGTTGCCTCCTAAGTGTATCAACAAGCAATCAGGGGCACCCCAATTCTTTTCGTAATCCCAGAGCACACTCAATAAATTGCTCCATCTCATTCTTCGTAGACCTATCCACCTCACTTTAAAAGGGAACGACTTAGATGCCTTGTGCCTGCTGGCCCAATAGACATATGAATGACCCACAATCCACACCCGGCTTGACAATGTCAAAAAACCTGCAGAAAAAACAGCAAAACAAATAAAATTTTATTTAAATTATGATTCAACAACCTTTTAAAACAGGGAGGGATAAAACTTAGTTATTTCGGCGACCCAGATGGAGGTGAACGACACCAAACCTCAAAACATTTTGTGAGGGAAAAGGTGAAAAGAACTCCAATCCCCCTTTAACGGCGGGTAGCTTATGGCCCTGGGTTTCCTAAATAACAAACTCGCAGGATGCCTCTATTAATGCAACTTATCCCCTCTAACATAGCGCTTGTAAGCATCTGACTTCCACCTTCCCAACCTCTTAATCTCTTCCTTGGAAGAGCCTGCCACTGCTGCGCAAGTCGCTGCTCCTATCCTGAAAGAATGCGTCCCGAAATGCTCCAATGGAAGGCCCAATGCTATTAAACACTTATTAAAAATACTTGTGAATTGAAATTTAGATAAAGGATTCCGATCTCTATGTACCAACCACTGATCCCCCCCTTTCGGACGAATTCGTCCGTAGGCCTCAGCTAATCTTACTGGGCAGATGCTCGGCTCCAAATGCATAGGAACAGAAATCCATTTACCCCTTCCCAGCTGATCCGTTTTGGACCGGTGTATCTTGATAAGAAGCTTATCGCTCCTAACCACTACATTACTCAACAATATACCCGTATCAACTGAACCCTTGTTTTTTGCAACTAGTTCACCTACTCTTAAGGCACCAAAAAAGGCCACTGCAAATGCCAAACTAAAAAGGTTAACCTCGAACTCTCCTATCACAATACCCGAAACAGCAATAATTAGATCTCTCAAAAGCTCGATGTCAATTGGCCTACGCTCATCTCTTATATTTTCCTGCTCTTTAGACCACCCCTTCATCGCCTTTGATAACATAAAAGATTTAGTTGGGTCGATCAACCCCTCTAAACGTGAAAAATATGAAATTCCTGCTAAAGCTCCCGACACAGCCACTTTAGAACGACCCTTTTCATGTCCTAACCATACAAACGCTAACATAGCATCCTGTACACTCTTACCACTACCTACCGAATTCATGTACGCCTGCCAATCATTCCATGCTGCAGAATACGATCTCAACGTCCCAGGTGCCAATGCCTTCAATGCTAACGCTTTCATGCCGGTTTGATGATCTGCCATACAAATTCAGGACATGACAAACCCTCCAATCTAGCCGCTGGAGCTAATGCTCTAAATCTATCCCATTGAAAATGGGACAAAGCATCCGCTATCTCGTTCCTCACCCCAGGCACATGCCTAGCACTTAACTCTATATTCTTCTGCATACACCTAAGGGTTAAATGCCTTAACAACTTCAATGCATGAGAACATGAAGACTTTTGATTGTTGATCGCTTGAACTACCCCTAGATTATCGCACCAAAACAAAACCCTTTGATTACCGAGCTTGTAGCCCCAGATCTCAACCGCGACAATGATTGGAAAAAGCTCAAGTAGAAGCATGTTATTAGTAAGCCCTTTCCACGCCATTCTTCAGGCCAAGCTTCCGCACACCATTCACCTTCAAAATATGCACCAAAGCCTAGGGACCCTGATGCATCTGTGAAAAATTGTAAATCTCTGTTGTTTACTTCTTCTTGCAGCCAAATGCAAACCCCATTAAAATCTCTCAAAAATTCTAACCAAACCTTACAATCTTCTTTCAACTCCGATAAAATGCGTATAAAATGGTGCGATTTCTTAACCCCTGCAGTGGCTCTTTCTAACCTATGACTAAAAACCCTTCCCATCGAAATGACCCTACAAGAAAAATTTAATAACCCCAGAAGTGATTGGACCTGTTTCAGAGTCATCTTTTTTGCAGAAATAAAATTCTCCAATAAACTCCTTAAACCATTCACTTTTTCCGTTGGCAATCTACAAAGGCCTGCTTCAGTATCAATTTCTATACCCAGATAAGACAAACGGGTCACAGGCCCCTCTGTTTTTTCCTTAGCTACGGGTACACCCATTACTGAAAAAAGAGCTTGAACCGAAAACAGCAATTCATGACATGCCGAGCTACTCGCAGGGCCTGCTAACAAGAAATCATCCAAATAATGAGCGACTCCTGTCTGACCTGTGCCGGCCTTTACACACCACTGTAAAAATGAACTAAAACATTCAAAGTAAGAACACGAAATTGAACAGCCCATCGGCAAACACCTGTCCACATAAAATTGACCTTCAAGCTTGAAACCCATGTATTTAAATTAATCAGGATGTAGCAGCAACAATCTAAAAGCCGATTCTATATCCACTTTTGCTAACATAGCTCCTACACGAAAACCTTTAACCATAGCGACGGCTTCCTCAAAAGACTGATACTTAACGCTACACAAAGAAGGGTCCAGAGCCTCGTTTATTGAGCCTCCCTCCGGATAGGAAAGGTGCTGAATTATCCGAAATTTACCCGGCTCCTTCTTTGGAACTACCCCCAATGGTGAAACACAAAAATCAGCTAAAGGCGGACTTTTAAAAGGTCCACACATACGCCCCAAAGTTACTTCAGCAGCAATTTTGGCTCTTACTATTTCTGGATAATCTCTAGCTGATTTAAGATTCCTTCTGGCTAAAATTAATACTGGCCTAACTATTGGCAATTTAAAACCGAACTTAAAACCTTGCAGCAAAAATGCCGCCTCCTCCCTAAGAGGATAGCGGCCCAACCATCGCTCTAAAACTACTACATCTACTGGGGACTCCGCTTTACCTATTAGCGGCCCTCTGATCCCCTCTACCCACTGATTGAGTTGCGGGCCTACTGCAATCTTTTGCTGCGTGACCTCCGCCACACAGCATGCAGATATATCTATATCTACATGTTGTTCCCCTACTGCATTGCGCGTTATTGAACGCGTAACATTTTCCTCTTCCTGCTGTGTTAAAGACTGGTCTAAACTGAAAGGGCTGTCTACGACCCATCAACTCCGCGAAAGACCTATTACTATGAGTTACCTCCAACCATACCTCCAACCATACCATCTTTAAAACCTAAACTTTCTGACCGTCTTGCTTCTTCCTAAATAATTCATCGTACTGACGCCAAACATTATGCCTAGCCGTCAGAAACATATTATGTATAAGATGCAGATATTTAATTACGTTGAGAAACTCTGATGGACGAGATTCTATATAACAAGCCGCAAAAATATACATCCCCGTAAGCCAATTGGGATAACTCATCCTTGCCTCTTCTGCAACCGGCCCCCCGGCCTTTGCTGTATCTAGAGCCTTTTTAGCGTCGTGTGTAATTGCGAACATGTCTACGAAGCGCCCTTTCTTTATACGCTCCCTCACCTTAGACCTTCACCCTCTCAATATTGCCGTATTTGCACAATGCACACTATCGCCTGACGCATCTGGAGCCGAACTGCCCGCCAAACTGCACCCTCCCTTTGAACCCTTACGCTTTCCCCTAAGATGCTGAACGAATGTCCGCATAAATTTACGCGGATTCTCCAGCGAGCTAGACGTATCTGATGATTCGTCAGAATGCGAAGATTTTGCGCTAAGCTGAATTTCTGTAATTATCTTACCAGCTCCTGATGTTGAAGGACCTTCGCCTGCGTCTCCTGCGACCTCCTGTCCCACGTTGTGCGACGCGCCCGCCGCAGCTTGACTTGATGATTTTTGATCCTGCAAAATCCCAACGACTGCTGTCGAATCTAACGAAGCTGTGTGAGATGTTAACACCTGCGGACTCATTAAAACAGCGTTACTTCCTGCTTGACCCACCCCGTCTGACCCATCGGCTGCTACCGACGGTGCCCGCGCTTGAGATTGCACATTTGGCTGACTCTCTGACTGCCTTGGTGATGGGGTCTAGCTGGTGGAGGAACTTGGGGCAGAGGCGGCAGCCCTATCTGATGAACACCCATAAACTGATTAGGCGCCGGCTGCAACCAATGCCCATATTGAGGGCCTGCCAGCGGGGGGCTCGAAAACTGCATAAACTGCGGAAAAGCAAACGGCTGATATAAATGACTTAACTGCTGGTTATATTGAGGATTAAAGAAATGCTGTTGCCTTGTTAAAGGCAGATGCGCGACATTTTGCTGGGCCCCTTGACTGAAATACGGGGACCATGACCCTTGCTGGGGTTGAAAATTACCACTTGCCTGCAAATTAACTTGATGGGAAAAAGGGGGAGGGGGGGATTGCAATCAATCCCCTTGTCCTATCTAAACCTGCCACTGCAGGTCCTGGGGAACTCCTTATACCCCCTGCTGCCCCCCCCCCCCCCCCACATTCATGATATTATTATTTTCACCCCCTATGGGAGAGGCTAATATGCTGCCTCTCCCTTGGGGCTCTAATGGTTGTCCGCCCGTCCCTGCAGCTGCGCTCCCCTCCCCAGCTCCTAAAGCTGTGGGAGAGGGGCTAACGGCCGCCGTGTCCGCCTCCATGGAAACGGGGGCGGGGCTTGCAGCAGCGGGTGCCGATGCACCGGACCCGCTGCTTAATACTGGGGATGGCCGGCGGGGTGTGCTCGCAGGGCTGGCTGTCGCTCCCGACAGCCAGGCCCGCAGCACTGAAGGAGACGGAGAGGGAGGCGGGTTACTCGTCACCGCTACCTCCGTCCGGGCCGCGCTCCCCTTACAGTGAAACGCCGCGCTCCCCTCACCGCCGGAGAGGCAGCGGCGGCAGAAAGAGGTCTGGATACCTCAACCAAGCTTCGGGGAGGGGGCGCACTGCGGCGGGGGCGAGGCATATTAATATCCTTGAGGGACTTAGTGGCAGCAGAAATCCTACTCAAGCCTAACCCCCAAAATCACCTCACAAATTTACTTTTACTAAATACACATCAAATATATAAGCTACCAGAATAATATATGATTTAACTAAGTTAATTGTAATACTATTAATGAAGGAATAAACTTTTCTTAAAACAATTAAACAGTTTATGAAACACCTGTGGAGTGATACCGAATACTTTACCAGCCCCAGGGATCACAAAATGGCAAGAGGAATTTGAAATCCTCTGCCAGCACTTAAATAAACTAATCTAACCCGCCTACCTAACTACTCCCTATTGGATAATGTTTGATTGACATACATCAACAACCTATTAGAAAATATCAACACAAAACCAGATCCAACTAGCTTAGCTACATAACAAACAGGGTGCTTATATTCACTCTATCCTATACAGTCTCTCGTTCTTTTTAAACACAGGTGCAGGCAATTATAAATTAAGAGAAAAGTCCAGAAGCAGAGCATTGTGTCCCTCCTGGAGAGGGTCATGTTGGGAGGTATGGTAAACTCTAGCTGTTAATTAATTAAAACAGCTGTTTGTCTAATAACGTAGTGACTCAGGGCCCGATTCAGTAAACTACTACTGAAGTGCGAAAATCCGACTTTGCCGTTATTTGCAGTTCTGCGCATGTGCATGGGCAGCTGCGTGCATGGGCGAAGACTCCGCTTGCGATCACGCGTGATTGCATGCTAAGTCCTGGGAGGGCAGGAACAAGGTATCGGCACACCATTTTGGATGCGTTGACGCACAATTTAGGGGGCACAGCCCGGACAACGGAGGTGTGTCCAGAGCATTTGTGGGACGAGCTGCGATGGCTGCGTGACGTCACATACAGCTCCTGAGGCCCAAAAGATGCCTTGGGCATAGGCAGGAGGCAACCCAAGGGGCAGACTAGATGGGCCAAGTGGTTCTTATCGGCCGTCAAATTCTCTGTTTCTCTATTTCTAACCCTGAGAGCAATGCTGTCTTGCAATGCTCTCGCATATTTGTGGGGGGAAGGGGCAGGACCGAGCATGCCGGGTGGACTTGCCCTGTGCTGACCATCCCCCCGCATGTTAACCCCCAATCCAGAAAATGGATGCCACCACTGCAAACTTGAAAGATTGGATAATTGTAATCAACATATTGTTGCTGTAATGGCTTTTATTGAAGCTATTAATAAGAATACAGTAAAGTTGTTCATTAGTGTCTGTCATAATTATTGTGAAGTAAATAACTCTACATAAAAAGATTTGTGTCGCTCAACATGGAACAATTGGAATCAGGCAATACTTCCAGTGTCTGAAACTGAACAATATGTTGATTAAATCAAACATCCAGGTGTTCTGAAAATATACACCATTAGCAGTAGATGATGTGAGCAAATTACAAACAAATGAAATCTCTTTTTATCAAATTCAGCTCAAGCTGTCCTTTATTTAATCAAACCTCTACATACACCCTTTCTGCGGTTCTCAAAATTAACAAGACTACCCTGCAAGATGGAGTGATACAGTACGTGAAGAAAGGAATGAGACACCTTTAATTCAATTCAATTATCTGTAACATCAGTTTCTGTGTGCTCAATTGTGCTGAGAATAATGGGTACAATGTGGCAAACATAGCTTTATGTTAGTTCACAGTGAACTAACTTATGGGGAGATTTATCAAAACTTACAGAGAGATAAAGTGGAGAGTGTAAAGTACCAACCAAACAACTTCTAATGCAGCCATAAAAATGACATGGCAACTAAAATGGTGCATGGCCTACATCACAAAACTTACCCGGAAAGGCTAAAAGAACTTAACATGTATAGTTTGGAGCAGAGAAGGGAAAGAGGGTAAACATCCTAGTGACATTTGGTGGACCCCTTCGTTCTAAGTAAGCATTCGTTACCTCTTATACCCATAAATAAAGACACGGAGACTTGAATTTGGCAGAAAATTGCTAGCTATTTATTTGACCCTAAACATAGCACACCTGTAATGAAAAGCTTTGGTTAAGATGCCGAATCAGCCGGCATATGGTGGCAGAAAAAAGAACGGCTCTATTAAACTGACGCTAACCTTAAAAAACTGCTAAAATCAAAACTATCTTAATTTAACTACAAACTATCAAAAACGGTAATAGGTGCTAGCTCCACCCCCACAATGACTTCCCACCCAGAGGGGTGCCCCATTCCGCTGCCATCCCGGTCGGGTGGTCGAGCGGCAAATAAGTCGATGGAGGTGAGTGCACCTAAACCAAATCCAACTGTAAATCACTACAGCTTACCATACAACTACAAACTGCCGTTCTTTTCCGCCAATAAATAGCCAACGATAAAAACCAGCCAACAATTCAAAGCCAATGCACTCCGTGCCAAAACCTCTACCAAACAGGGAGGGAGGGCAGGAAGGCAATTTCACCAACAGAGAGAAACAAAATGGCCTATCCTTCCCTATATATACTAACCCTCCCATTTTTCAAGGGCTGTACTTTCCTTCCAGCTAGGTCCACCCCTCACAAGATGTTTAACTCATTCCTTTCCAATGCTGTCAATTCTCTCTCCTAAACATCCTAGTGACATTTGGTGGACCCCTTCGTTCTAAGTAAGCATTCGTTACCTCTTATACCCATAAATAAAGACACGGAGACTTGAATTTGGCAGAAAATTGCTAGCTATTTATTTGACCCTAACCATAGCACACCTGTAATGAAAAGCTTTGGTTAAGATGCCGAATCAGCCGGCATATGGTGGCAGAAAAAAGAACGGCTCTATTAAACTGACGCTAACCTTAAAAAACTGCTAAAATCAAAACTATCTTAATTTAACTACAAACTATCAAAAACGGTAATAGGTGCTAGCTCCACCCCCACAATGACTTCCCACCCGGAGGGGTGCCCCATTCCACTGCCATCCCGGTCGGGTGGTCGAGCGGCAAATAAGTTGATGGAGGTGAGTGCACCTAAACCAAATCCAACTGTAAATCACTACAGCTTACCATACAACTACAAACTGCCGTTCTTTTCCGCCAACAGCGAAAGACTCCTCCCCAGAGTCTTCGCACCGCCACCATACCCTCACCCTAACTCCTGCAACACTAGGAACAGATCCTCCAGGAAAAACATCATCCCCTCATTGGATAGGTGCGCACCATCAGGCCGAAAAAGGTGACTGTCTCGGAACCGAATCCTAGGGTGGCGACCTACCTTGCCTCCGTGGTACAGCACCCACTTCGCCACCGCCCCATTCACCTTCTTTCTGGCCTCATCAATTACGCGTCCGTCCGCCACACCTCGCCAACTCAATCTTGGCACCATCAATGAGAACACCAATATGCAATTGGTCCATGCCGCGGCCACACTTGCCAGATCCTGTATCATGGCCCACCACAACTCCAAAGACGTCCTCTTCCCCAGGTCGTTGCCACCCAGATGGACAACCAATACTCTAGGAACTCCATGCTTGCTGGCCTGACAGACTAGTCTACTCCTCAGATCTTTCCACATCATTCCTCGCCAACCAAGCCATCTAACTCCCTGAGCCCTAGGAAACCGCTGAGCCCCAGCCAAGGCTAAAAACTTAGCTGCCCAAAAAACATACGAGTGGCCCACCACCCAAATGGTCAAGTCATCAGCAAACCAACCTGAAGAGGAGGAAAAGGGGGTAAAATTGGTTACTAAATATCCAAACCATAATTCAGTAAGTGCATTAACCTGAAGGATCTGCCAAAAAGAAAAATTTTGTTTCCGAATATTGCAGAAATCTCGGCCTAGCCGATCTGCACGAGCTTCGAGCCAATTTGAAGCATAACATGAACACACAAATGGGGAAATTGAAACAAAATTTAAGAAAATAAAAAGTGGGGGGGTAAAAAAAGGGGTAACACATGTAAGAACTCAGCTGGAGGTGAAAGCGTAAAGACCTGCTGAGGGACTCTGATTAGAACAGATCAGCCGAATTGAGGATTAGAATTCAGTCCGTCAAGTCAGGCAAAAAATCGCAAAATAACTCCAGACCCTCGCTGCCGGCTCATGCCAGCAACGGCGAGTAGCTAATCCCTGAGTAGGATAAAAAGGGGGAAGACACACAAACGCACAACACCATAACGTACTGAACTGTACAACATGACTGAACAACTGTAATTAAAAACCAACAAACTACGCGCGAGCCAACATCTCACGCAACGGGGCGAATATACCGTCTGTAACTCGACGACTTCCATCGCCCCACTGCCTGGATCTCAGCCATGGAAAATCCCGCCGCCGCAGCCGACGTCGCAGCCCCTATGCGGAAGGAATGCGTCCCGAACGCAGCGGGTGGAAGGCCCAAGCTCGCAAGACAGCGACCCAGCATCCAACGAAATTGATACTTCGTCACCGGCAGCCCGTCATAATGCAGCAGCCATGACCCCCGACCGCCGGGCCGTACTGCCGCATACTGTACTGCCAAACTTACTGGGCAAATGCTCTCATCCAGTGCCGGAACCAACGTGACCCAACGACCTCTCCCCACTTGGTCCATCTTAGAGCGACACAATCTGCAAAGCAAGGACCTCTCACCCACCACCACGTCCCCGACCAGCATGCGCGAATCTGCTCGCTAGAAGGCGCCACCAATTCCGAAACCCTAAAGGCCCCGTGGTAAGCCATTGAGAACGCCAATCTGAACAACAGCGACTCAAACATGGACGATGCGACACCACCTACCGCCCTGATGACAGCCGGCAACAAGGCCGCATCAATGGGCCGCCTCCTGTCAGGCGGCGTCGGCGCGACTCGTGCCCATCCCTTCATTGCCTTCAGCAGAATCCCACTTTTCGTCACAACGGGGACGCCCTTTATTTTGCTGAAAAACGAAATCCCAGCCAAGTACCGGGCAACCACCGCTCTGGACCTACCCGTAACATACAGCTGCCAAATAAAAGAAAGCATCATCCGATGCCCGCTCTTACCTTGTAAATTCCGTCCTTGAACAAACTCCTCCCACTCGCTCCAGGCTCGCCTGTAAGCCGTAAGCGTAGTTGGCACGACTGACCGCAACGCTAGACCCTCCGGTCCGGCCCGATCACCTGCCAAACATAACCGGGACAATGAAAACCATGTTCGTCGGCCTCGGGTGCCAACAAACAAAATCTTTCCCACTGCCCTCGCGATAACGCATCAGCAATTCCGTTCTCTAGCCCCGGCACGTGCTGCGCGCGGAACCAGACGTTCCGACGTAGGCACGTCAACAGCAACTGCCCCAGCACCCGCAGAACGACCAGCGACTTCGCCCTCTGGTTGTTAATCGCATGCACCACACCCAGATTATCACATCTAAACAAGATGCTGCGATGAGCCAGCCGATCGCCCCATACCTCCATCGCCACCATAATGGGGAAAAGCTCCAGAAGCAAAAGGTCCTTTGTCAAACCTTCACGATGCCATTCTGCCGGCCACGAGGCCGCGCACCAAGATCCCTCCAGATAGCAACCGAATCCAGAGGCACCCGCTGCGTCGGTGAACAACTGCAACCTAGCGCTGTCCACCATTGGGGCCTGCCATATACACACCCCGTTGAAGTCCTCGAGGAACGAGGCCCATATTGCCAAATCCCTCTTAATCTCTGAGGACAAACGCACAAAATGGTGTGGTCTGGCACACCCGCAGTCGCCCTTTCCAGCTTCCGGCAGAAAACCCTGACCGTCGGGATTATCCGACAAGCAAAGTTCAACATGCCCAGCAAGGACTGCGCCTGCCGTAGTGTGACCTTACGCGACCCTATAAACCGGCAAATGGCGTCGCGGAGCTTCACCACTTTGTCCCGAGGAAGCCGACACGCTCCTGCTACCGTGTCAATCTCAATCCCCAAAAAGGACAAGCAGGAGGACGGGCCCTCTGTTTTATCCTCGGCCACAGGAACGCCGAAGTGGAAAAACAGCGCTCGGATGCTGAAAAGCAAGTCGCCGCACCGTGGTGAATTTGCCGGTCCCGCGCACAGGAAGTCATCGAGGTAATGGGCGACCCCGTGACCCCCTGATGAAGACTCCACGCACCAATGTAAAAAAAAAGTGCTGAAACGCTCGAAAAATGAGCATGAAACGGAGCATCCCATCGGCAAACATTTGTCGATGAAATACTCCGCTCCAATCCGGAAACCCATAAAACGGAATGAGTCCGGGTGTAATGGCAGCAACCGAAAAGCGGACTCAACATCAATCTTAGCCATGAGGGCCCCGGTCCCGTAACCGCGGACCATCTCCAACGCTTCATCAAACGACTGATACACCACCGAGCAATGAGCCGGCGGTATTGCGTCGTTGGCCGACGCCCCCGACGGGTAAGAAAGATGCTGAATGAGCCTAAAAGCGCCTGGAGTCTTCTTGGGAACCACCCCCACTGGGGAGATGACCAAACCATCCACCGGGGGTGAGATAAACGGTCCCTCCATCCTGCCCAACCTGACCTCCTTATCCACTTTCTCCCGCAGCACCAACGGCAAGGCTCGGGCAGACTGGAGGTTCCGCTGGGCCCGAACCGACACCTCGCTCGCAACAGGCAAGCGGAAACTAAAACGAAAACCGGAAAACAGAAATTTCGCATTCCTCCCTATTTGGATACCAATCCAACCACTTGCTCATCGTATCCAAATTAATTGGCGTTGGAGCTCTGCGGAGCGCACCCGCCCGCGGCCTGTCTTGGGTAAGTTTGCTTACCCCGGGCACCCTGACGACTGCCTTTAAAGCAGGAGGAGGCTGGGTGGGAACCGCCACATTGCAAGCACAAATGTCGAAG
Organism: Pseudophryne corroboree; assembly: GCF_028390025.1. Lineage (NCBI taxonomy): Eukaryota > Metazoa > Chordata > Amphibia > Anura > Myobatrachidae > Pseudophryne > Pseudophryne corroboree. The sequence continues at coordinate 970,554,887 of NC_086445.1, read as the reverse complement.
ACGACACTGCTTGCCGAAGGAACAGGCCGCGTTGTTAAACGCGAAACATCTTCCTTTTGCGGCGGCTTGCCCCCCTGCACGGACGGCCGACCTACCTGGCTTGGCCGATCCGCCATCCGCGCCGGACCCTTGGGCGGACGACCCTGCGCGGTGCCCGTCCGCCCCCGCGTTCCGGGGCTCCTTAGCCTGTTGCGAAGCCCGAGTGACTTTGAGCCAGACTTCCACGTCCTTGCACCCAAAGTCCATGACCTGTAACCCGTCCTGCTTCTCCCGGAATTCCTCGTCATACCTACGCCACTCAGTGCCCGACGATGTGCGCTGCATATCGTGTATGAGATGCAGGTATCGAATGATGTTCATGTGCTCGTCCGGCCTATCTTCTAGGTAACAAGCCGCGAAGACCCAAAAACCGGCCAGCCAGTTGTCGAAGGTACGGAAGGCCTCGGCCCCGATGCCCTTCTTTGCTGCCGCCGACTTATAGTCCTTCTTCGCGTCCTTTGTCAAGACGAACACATCGACGAAGTCCCCCCTGCGGATTTTCCTACGGCAGCTGTCCCTCAGCCCCCGCATTACGGCAGTGTAGTCCCAGTGGACAACCCCGGGCAAATCGCGGCGCTTCTTGGCCCTGCGAGCCTCCTCGCTAAGCCGCTTGCGCCTCTTCCGCTTTTCCTGCTGACCCGCCGCCCTCTTGGCAAATTTCGTCGCACGCTTCTTCGCCCTAGTCGTACTACTGACTTCGGACGCCAGCAACGACAGAGAAGAGGAAGAGGAGGAAGAGGAAAAGCTGCGAGAACTAGAGCGCGTGGAGGAGCCCGATACCGACTGTACCACCTCACCTGATGTCGTCGAATGCTCAGACACGGAATCCTCCGGCGTGGCAAAACCGACATCGTCCTCCTCGTACTCCGCCATCTCCACTTCACCGCGATCCCCTGCAGAAGAGTAAAGGAGCAAAGGACCCCGAAAGCAATCGCTGAGCATGCCGAGCAACTCATGAGGGGGGCGTCTCTGCCGCGCGACCCTGCCCATCCTGGACAATGATCCAGCTCCGCCGCGGCCGCCCCGAACTCCCGGCAGGCGCGGGCAACTCGCTGCGCCGCCAAAACCGTCTGCACGCCAGACCCGCCTGCCACCGCAGGCGTGCTGGAACTTGCAGCCACCCCCGGGGATGCGGCCGCGGCCCTAATGCCGCCACCATTGTGGCCAGGGCCGACGCCAGCATTCCGGAGGGGTCCTGACCGCCCCAAAACGCGGCGTCGGACCCCGAGGGACCCCCAGCCGGGGCCCGCGCGCGCCTACCCACTCGACGCCCGACAGGCGTCTACTGGGACCCCGACGCCTGCTGCCCCATCTTCCCTGGCGGGGAAAAGGGGGCGCCCCTGAACAACCGCGATCCAGTCCCCCACCAAACTCCGCCTCCACCTAGGGACTGGCCGTCGGTGCAAGCGCTACCCTCGCTCTCCAAATCTACACTCGCCCCTTCCCCCCGCAGACCGGAGACATCTCCGCCCGCTGGGAGGGAGCCGCGGCGAGACCTGCTAGTGCCTGTAGCAGCCCTGCGGCCACTAACCCATTCCCTGTCCCCCCTCCTCCCCCGCACGCCGCTGGGTTCCGGCTGCAGGGGAGTGAGCTGGGGAGACAGAGGCATGCGGCGCCGCTGCGCGCGCAAGTGCGCGAACGGCGCCGCCTGCAGTGAGCACGGGCTCGCGTGCACCTCGTGCGCGCGCCCCGTCTCTTCCCGCCACTAAACCCCCGTGCACATTACCCTCTCCTACAGCTGCAGCCGCCGGACGAGGCCTCGCGACGGGCCTCGTCCGGCTAACCGCCGCCTCCCGCCTGATCCCCCCACCTCGACCGGCACCACTGTGCAGCCCTGACGAGGGGGAAGAAACCGGAGACTCCCGCCGGACTCCGGCTGTAAGGGAGGCAGCAGGGGAGACGTTGAAACTGGCTAGTGATGGGTAGTTCATGAATGATTAGTTCAAGATGAACTAATCATCAAAGTGAACTAGTTCGTTCAGTTCACAGCTTTGGCAAAGATTAGTTCATCAGGAAGGAGGAGTGAGACACAGACAGAATAGAGCCATCAGCTGCCTTAGTCTTCTCACGGTCTCACTCACTTCACTGGATTTTCACTCCCTGAATCTGATGCTGTAAAATGAAAGGTAAATGTACAACACAGCCCAGCAATACAGATCTAATAAACAAATAGCATCTGCACTGCCTAGCCAAAGTCTATGTGTATCTGTGAGTGAGCATGTGTGTCATGCTGCTCACCTTTCTGTGATATAATCACTGTCCTATTAGTCCAGATGTCCAAACACTTGCTGCCGCTTCTGGTACTACTGGCTTCTGTGCATACTGCTGTGCTTAATCTTCTGCTGGGTGTTGTGTATATGCTGATGCCTCAGCACTGGTGTTATTCCAGGCAATTTCACCAACAGAGAGAGAAACAAAATGGCCTATCCTTCCCTATATATACTAACCCTCCCATTTTTCAAGGGCTGTACTTTCCTTCCAGCTAGGTCCACCCCTCACAAGATGTTTAACTCATTCCTTTCCAATGCTGTCAATTCTCTCTCCGACATGATAGAAACTTTCAAATATATCAAGAGTCTTAACAAAGTTCAGGAGGGAAACATTCTTCAAAGAAAAGAAGTATTAGAACTAGAGATGAGCGGGTTCGGTTCCTCTGAATCCGAACCTGCCCGAACTTCAGGTTTTTTACACGGGTCCGAGCAGGCTCGGATCTTCCCGCCTTGCTCGGCTAACCCGAGCGCGCCCGAACGTCATCATCACGCTGTCGGATTCTCGCGAGGCTCGGATTCTATCGCGAGACTCGGATTCTATATAAGGAGCCGCGCGTCGCCGCCATTTTCACACGTGCATTGAGAGTCATAGGGAGAGGACGTGGCTGGCGTCCTCTCCGTTTAGAGAAGAGAGAGACACAGTATTTTGGGGAGCATTATTAGGAGGAGTACTACTATACTGTATACTACTATACTACTTGCTGAAGTGATATTTATAGATTAGATAATAGATAGTGTGACTGTAAGTGTATTATCTGACTTGTGGGGGAGACACTGACAGTGGGGAGCAGTTAGAGTCTGAGAGCAGGACTCAGGAGTACATATAACGTACAGTGCACACTTTTGCTGCCAGAGTCAGTGCCACACTGCCATTGTTGTGACCACACTGACCACCAGTATAATAATATATTTTGAGATTGTCTGCTTAGGCCTCGGAGTACTAGTTGCAAGTTGCAACGTGACCTGAAGTGACCACCAGTTTAATAATCAATCACCACCAGTTTAATATATATATATATATATATATAATTGTATATAATATATATATATATATAATATTGTATACCACCTACCCGTGGTTTTTTTTTTTTTCATTCTTCTTTATACATACTACTATAGTAGCTTACTGTAGCAGTCTGCGGTGCTGTGCTGACCTGACAGTGTCCAGCAGGTCCGTCATCAGTCATTACATAATAAATATATATAGTACCTGTCCGGCTGCAGTACTAGTGATATTATATTGATTTCATCTCATTATCAATAATTTATCATCCAGTCTAGACTCTATATTAGCAGCAGACACAGTACGTTAGTCCACGGCTGTAGCTACCTCTGTGTCGGCACTCGGCAGTCCATCCATAATTGTATACCACCTACCCATGTTTTTTTTTTTCTTTCTTCTTTGTACATACTACTATAGAGTATAGTAGCTTACTGTAGCAGTCTGCGGTGCTGCTGAGCTGACAGTGTCCAGCAGGTCCGTCATCAGTCATCATTACCTAATAAATATATTATCTACCTGTCCGGCTGCAGTACTAGTGATATTATATATACATACATATATATATTGATTTCATCTCATTATCAATCATCCAGTCTATATTAGCAGCAGACACAGTACGTTAGTCCACGGCTGTAGCTACCTCTGTGTCGGCACTCGGCAGTCCATCCATAATTGTATACCACCTACCCGTGGTTTTTTTTTTCTTCTTTGTACATACTACTATAGTATAGTAGCTTACTGTAGCAGTCTGCGGTGCTGCTGAGCTGACAGTGTCCAGCAGGTCCGTCATCAGTCATCATTACCTAATAAATATATTATCTACCTGTCCGGCTGCAGTACTAGTGATATTATATATACATACATATATATATTGATTTCATCTCATTATCAATCATCCAGTCTATATTAGCAGCAGACACAGTACGTTAGTCCACGGCTGTAGCTACCTCTGTGTCGGCACTCGGCAGTCCATCCATAATTGTATACCACCTACCCGTGGTTTTTTTTCTTTCTTTCTTCTTTGTACATACTACTATAGAGTATAGTAGCTTACTGTAGCAGTCTGCGGTGCTGCTGAGCTGACAGTGTCCAGCAGGTCCGTCATCAGTCATCATTACCTAATAAATATATTATCTACCTGTCCGGCTGCAGTACTAGTGATATTATATATACATACATATATATATTGATTTCATCTCATTATCAATCATCCAGTCTATATTAGCAGCAGACACAGTACGTTAGTCCACGGCTGTAGCTACCTCTGTGTCGGCACTCGGCAGTCCATCCATAATTGTATACCACCTACCCGTGGTTTTTTTTTTTCTTTCTTCTTTGTACATACTACTATAGTATAGTAGCTTACTGTAGCAGTCTGCGGTGCTGCTGAGCTGACAGTGTCCAGCAGGTCCGTCATCAGTCATCATTACCTAATAAATATATTATCTACCTGTCCGGCTGCAGTACTAGTGATATTATATATACATACATATATATATTGATTTCATCTCATTATCAATCATCCAGTCTATATTAGCAGCAGACACAGTACGTTAGTCCACGGCTGTAGCTACCTCTGTGTCGGCACTCGGCAGTCCATCCATAATTGTATACCACCTACCCATGGTTTTTTTTTTTCTTTCTTCTTTGTACATGCTACTATAGTATAGTAGCTTACTGTAGCAGTCTGCGGTGCTGCTGAGCTGACAGTGTCCAGCAGGTCCGTCTTCAGTCATCATTACCTAATAAATATATTATCTACCTGTCCGGCTGCAGTACTAGTGATATTATATATACATACATATATATATTGATTTCATCTCATTATCAATCATCCAGTGTATATTAGCAGCAGACACAGTACGGTAGCCCACGGCTGTAGCTACCTCTGTGTCGGCACTCGGCAGTCCATCCATAAGTATACTAGTATCCATCCATCTCCATTGTTTACCTGAGGTGCCTTTTAGTTGTGCCTATTAAAATATGGAGAACAAAAATGTTAAGGTTCCAAAATTAGGGAAAGATCAAGATCCACTTCCACCTCGTGCTGAAGCTGCTGCCACTAGTCATGGCCGAGACGATGAAATGCCAGCAACGTCGTCTGCCAAGGCCGATGCCCAATGTCATAGTACAGAGCATGTCAAATCCAAAACACCAAATATCAGTAAAAAAAGGACTCCAAAACCTAAAATAAAATTGTCGGAGGAGAAGCGTAAACTTGCCAATATGCCATTTACCACACGGAGTGGCAAGGAACGGCTGAGGCCCTGGCCTATGTTCATGGCTAGTGGATCAGCTTCACATGAGGATGGAAGCACTCAGCCTCTCGCTAGAAAACTGAAAAGACTCAAGCTGGCAAAAGCACCGCAAAGAACTGTGCGTTCTTCGAAATCCCAAATCCACAAGGAGAGTCCAATTGTGTCGGTTGCGATGCCTGACCTTCCCAACACTGGACATGAAGAGCATGCGCCTTCCACCATTTGCACGCCCCCTGCAAGTGCTGGAAGGAGCACCCGCAGTCCAGTTCCTGATAGTCAGATTGAAGATGTCAGTGTTGAAGTACACCAGGATGAGGAGGATATGGGTGTTGCTGGCGCTGGGGAGGAAATTGACCAGGAGGATTCTGATGGTGAGGTGGTTTGTTTAAGTCAGGCACCCGGGGAGACACCTGTTGTCCGTGGGAGGAATATGGCCGTTGACATGCCTGGTGAAAATACCAAAAAAATCAGCTCTTCAGTGTGGAGGTATTTCAACAGAAAAGCGGACAACAGGTGTCAAGCCGTGTGTTCCCTTTGTCAAGCTGTAATAAGTAGGGGTAAGGACGTTAACCACCTCGGAACATCCTCCCTTATACGTCACCTGCAGCGCATTCATAATAAGTCAGTGACAAGTTCAAAAACTTTGGGTGACAGCGGAAGCAGTCCACTGACCAGTAAATCCCTTCCTCTTGTAACCAAGCTCACGCAAACCACCCCACCAACTCCCTCAGTGTCAATTTCCTCCTTCCCCAGGAATGCCAATAGTCCTGCAGGCCATGTCACTGGCAATTCTGACGATTCCTCTCCTGCCTGGGATTCTTCCGATGCATCCTTGCGTGTAACGCCTACTGCTGCTGGCGCTGCTGTTGTTGCTGCTGGGAGTCGATGGTCATCCCAGAGGGGAAGTCGGAAGACCACTTGTACTACTTCCAGTAAGCAATTGACTGTCCAACAGTCCTTTGCGAGGAAGATGAAATATCACAGCAGTCATCCTGCTGCAAAGCGGATAACTGAGGCCTTGACAACTATGTTGGTGTTAGACGTGCGTCCGGTATCCGCCGTTAGTTCACAGGGAACTACACAATTTCTTGAGGTAGTGTGCCCCCGTTACCAAATACCATCTAGGTTCCACTTCTCTAGGCAGGCGATACCGAAAATGTACACAGACCTCAGAAAAAGACTCACCAGTGTCCTAAAAAATGCAGCTGTACCCAATGTCCACTTAACCACGGACATGTGGACAAGTGGAGCAGGGCAGGGTCAGGACTATATGACTGTGACAGCCCACTGGGTAGATGTATGGACTCCCGCCGCAAGAACAGCAGCAGCGGCACCAGTAGCAGCATCTCGCAAACGCCAACTCTTTCCTAGGCAGGCTACGCTTTGTATCACCGCTTTCCAGAATACGCACACAGCTGAAAACCTCTTACGGCAACTGAGGAAGATCATCGCGGAATGGCTAACCCCAATTGGACTCTCCTGTGGATTTGTGGCATCGGACAACGCCAGCAATATTGTGTGTGCATTAAATATGGGCAAATTCCAGCACGTCCCATGTTTTGCACATACCTTGAATTTGGTGGTGCAGAATTTTTTTAAAAACGACAGGGGCGTGCAAGAGATGCTGTCGGTGGCCAGAAGAATTGCGGGACACTTTCGGCGTACAGGCACCACGTACAGAAGACTGGAGCACCACCAAAAACTACTGAACCTGCCCTGCCATCATCTGAAGCAAGAAGTGGTAACGAGGTGGAATTCAACCCTCTATATGCTTCAGAGGTTGGAGGAGCAGCAAAAGGCCATTCAAGCCTATACAATTGAGCACGATATAGGAGGTGGAATGCACCTGTCTCAAGCGCAGTGGAGAATGATTTCAACGTTGTGCAAGGTTCTGATGCCCTTTGAACTTGCCACACGTGAAGTCAGTTCAGACACTGCCAGCCTGAGTCAGGTCATTCCCCTCATCAGGCTTTTGCAGAAGAAGCTGGAGACATTGAAGGAGGAGCTAACACGGAGCGATTCCGCTAGGCATGTGGGACTTGTGGATGGAGCCCTTAATTCGCTTAACAAGGATTCACGGGTGGTCAATCTGTTGAAATCAGAGCACTACATTTTGGCCACCGTGCTCGATCCTAGATTTAAAGGATCTCTCTTTCCGGCAGACACAAGTCTGCAGGGGTTGAAAGACCTGCTGGTGAGAAAATTGTCAAGTCAAGCGGAACGCGACCTGTCAACATCTCCTCCTTCACATTCTCCCGCAACTGGGGGTGCGAGGAAAAGGCTCAGAATTCCGAGCCCACCCGCTGGCGGTGATGCAGGGCAGTCTGGAGCGACTGCTGATGCTGACATCTGGTCCGGACTGAAGGACCTGACAACGATTACGGACATGTCGTCTACTGTCACTGCATATGATTCTCTCACCATTGAAAGAATGGTGGAGGATTATATGAGTGACCGCATCCAAGTAGGCACGTCACACAGTCCGTACTTATACTGGCAGGAAAAAGAGGCAATTTGGAGGCCCTTGCACAAACTGGCTTTATTCTACCTAAGTTGCCCTCCCACAAGTGTGTACTCCGAAAGAGTGTTTAGTGCCGCCGCTCACCTTGTCAGCAATCGGCGTACGAGGTTACATCCAGAAAATGTGGAGAAGATGATGTTCATTAAAATGAATTATAATCAATTCCTCCGTGGAGACATTGACCAGCAGCAATTGCCTCCACAAAGTACACAGGGAGCTGAGATGGTGGATTCCAGTGGGGACGAATTGATAATCTGTGAGGAGGGGGATGTACACGGTGATATATCGGAGGATGATGATGAGGTGAACATCTTGCCTCTGTAGAGCCAGTTTGTGCAAGGAGAGATTAGTTGCTTCTTTTTTGGTGGGGGTCCAAACCAACCCGTCATTTCAGTCACAGTCGTGTGGCAGACCCTGTCACTGAAATGATGGGTTGGTTAAAGTGTGCATGTCCTGTTTATACAACATAAGGGTGGGTGGGAGGGCCCAAGGACAATTCCATCTTGCACCTCTTTTTTCTTTAATTTTTCTTTGCGTCATGTGCTGTTTGTGGAATGTTTTTTGGAAGGGCCATCCTGCGCGACACTGCAGTGCCACTCCTAGATGGGCCCGGTGTTTGTGTCGGCCACTAGGGTCGCTTATCTTACTCACACAGCTACCTCATTGCGCCTCTTTTTTTCTTTGCGTCATGTGCTGTTTGGGGAGGGTTTTTTGGAAGGGCCATCCTGCGTGACACTGCAGTGCCACTCCTAGATGGGCCCGGTGTTTGTGTCGGCCACTAGGGTCGCTTATCTTACTCACACAGCTACCTCATTGCGCCTCTTTTTTTCTTTGCGTCATGTGCTGTTTGGGGAGGGTTTTTTGGAAGGGCCATCCTGCGTGACACTGCAGTGCCACTCCTAGATGGGCACGGTGTTTGTGTCGGCCACTAGGGTCGCTTATCTTACTCACACAGCTACCTCATTGCGCCTCTTTTTTTCTTTGCATCATGTGCTGTTTGGGGAGGGTTTTTTGGAAGGGCCATCCTGCGTGACACTGCAGTGCCACTCCTAGATGGGCCCGGTGTTTGTGTCGGCCACTAGGGTCGCTTATCTTACTCACACAGCTACCTCATTGCGCCTCTTTTTTTCTTTGCGTCATGTGCTGTTTGGGGAGGGTTTTTTGGAAGGGCCATCCTGCGTGACACTGCAGTGCCACTCCTAGATGGGCCCGGTGTTTGTGTCGGCCACTAGGGTCGCTTATCTTACTCACACAGCTACCTCATTGCGCCTCTTTTTTTCTTTGCGTCATGTGCTGTTTGGGGAGGGTTTTTTGGAAGGGCCATCCTGCGTGACACTGCAGTGCCACTCCTAGATGGGCCCGGTGTTTGTGTCGGCCACTAGGGTCGCTTATCTTACTCACACAGCTACCTCATTGCGCCTCTTTTTTTCTTTGCGTCATGTGCTGTTTGGGGAGTGTTTTTTGGAAGGGCCATCCTGCGTGACACTGCAGTGCCACTCCTAGATGGGCACGGTGTTTGTGTCGGCCACTAGGGTCGCTTAGCTTAGTCATCCAGCGACCTAGGTGCAAATTTTAGGACTAAAAATAATATTGTGAGGTGTGAGGTATTCAGAATAGACTGAAAATGAGTGGAAATTATGGTTTTTGAGGTTAATAATACTTTGGGATCAAAATGACCCCCAAATTCTATGATTTAAGCTGTTTTTTAGTGTTTTTAAAAAAAAACACCCGAATCCAAAACACACCCGAATCCGACAAAAAAAATTCGGTGAGGTTTTGCCAAAACGCGGTCGAACCCAAAACACGGCCGCGGAACCGAACCCAAAACCAAAACACAAAACCCGAAAAATTTCAAGTGCACATCTCTAATTAGAACTCGAGGGCATACATTGAGACTGGAGGGGGGGAGGTTCAGTGGAAATTTAAGGAAAAATTACTTCACAGAAAGGGTAGTGTATAAGTGGAATAGCCTCCCATCAGAGGTGGTAGAGGCTAAGACTGTAGGGCAATTTAAACATGCTTGGGACAGGCATATGAATATCCTTACAAAGAATTAAGGTTAAAAAAGGGTTGAGATTGCCTAAAGGATAAAATAAAAAAGGGGCAGACTAGATGGGCCAAGTGGTTCTTATCTGCCGTCAAATTCTATGTTTCTATGTTTCTATGTGACATCTACAAGTAGATTGTAGGTACGTTATGTCTCTTGAAGCTATGTTTTAATCCCACTTGATTGTTTCTGAACGCTCAATGGGGCAGATGTATTAAGCCTGGAGAAGGGATAAAGAAGGGATAAAGCATTGATAATTGCAAGGTGATAACGCACCAGCCAGTCAGCTCTGAGTCCTAAAGGTGGGTACACACGGAGAGAACCGTGCTTAAAATCTAAATAATCTCACTAGATTGCTTAGAAGTTAAGCACGGATCTCTTGTCTGTATGATCCCCAGTGATAGCATATTGCTATCTCCGGTGCTAGATTGAGCCTACATGCAGGCTCAATCTAGCAGGTCTCTCAGTTCAGCGCTGTGTGAAGTGAGCGCCCCCCCCCTCGCTCAGCACACATCGCGCTGAGTGCTGAGCGGGGGGAGAGGATATGTGCTGTGATAGATTGCTCAGCACATCTCTAGGTGTGTACTCCCCTTAACTGTCATTTTTCAAATCCGTAATGATTGGCTAGTGCGTTATCACTAGAGATGAGCGGGTTCGGTTCCTCGGAATCCGAACCCCCCCGAACTTCAGCCTTTTTACACGGGTCCGAGGCAGACTCGGATCTTCCCGCCTTGCTCGGTTAACCCGAGCGCGCCCGAACGTCATCATCCCGCTGTCGGATTCTCGCGAGGCTCGTATTCTATCGCGAGACTCGTATTCTATATAAGGAGCCGCGCGTCGCCGCCATTTTCACACGTGCATTGAGATTGATAGGGAGAGGACGTGGCTGGCGTCCTCTCCGTTAGAATAGATAGAGACACTTGAGTTGATTTACTACTAACTTAGTAATTTTGGGGAGCATTAGGAGTACTCAGAGTGCAGAGTTTTGCTGATAGTTACTAGTGACCACCACCAGTTTTATTTATTATTTAATATAATCCGTTCTCTGCCTGAAAAAAAACGATACACAGTCACATACCATATCTGTGCTCAGCCTCAGTGTGCTGCATGATAATATCATCTATGTATATCTGACTGTGCTGAGTGCTCACTGCTCACACAGCTGAATTGTGGGGGAGACTGGGGTGCAGTTATAGCAGGAGTACAGTGCACACTTTTGCTGCCAGTGTGACTGACCAGTGACCACCAGTATATTGTCTGCCTGAAAAAGTTAAACACTCCTGTGGTGTTTTTTTTATTTATTCTATAAACGCATTCTGCTGACAGTGTCCAGCAGGTCCGTCATTCATTATATTATATAAATATTTACCTGCAGTAGTGTTATATATTTTTTGTTCATCTCTATCATCTTTATCATCTCTATATTAGCAGACGCAGTACGGTAGTCCACGGCTGTGGCTACCTCTGTGTCGTCAGTGCTCGTCCATAATTGTATACCTACCTGTGGTGGGTTTTTTTTTTCTATCTTCTTCATACTAGTAGTTTAGGAGTCTGCTGACAGTGTCCAGCAGGTCCGTCATTATATTATATATACCTGCAGTAGTGATATATATATATTTTTTATATCATTATCATCTCTATACTAGCAGACGCAGTACGGTAGTCCACGGCTGTAGCTACCTCTGTGTCGTCAGTGCTCGTCCATAATTGTATACCTACCTGTGGTGGGTTTTTTTTTTCTATCTTCTTCATACTAGTAGTTTAGGAGTCTGCTGACAGTGTCCAGCAGGTCCGTCATTATATTATATATACCTGCAGTAGTGATATATATATTTTTTTTATATCATTATCATCTCTATACTAGCAGACGCAGTACGGTAGTCCACGGCTGTAGCTACCTCTGTGTCGTCAGTGCTCGTCCATAATTGTATACCTACCTGTGGTGGGTTTTTTTTTTTCTATCTTCTTCATACTAGTAGTTTAGGAGTCTGCTGACAGTGTCCAGCAGGTCCGTCATTATATTATATATACCTGCAGTAGTGATATATATATATTTTTTATATCATTATCATCTCTATACTAGCAGACGCAGTACGGTAGTCCACGGCTGTAGCTACCTCTGTGTCGTCAGTGCTCGTCCATAATTGTATACCTACCTGTGGTGGTTTTTTTTTTCTATCTTCTTCATACTAGTAGTTTAGGAGTCTGCTGACAGTGTCCTGCAGGTCCGTCATTATATTATATATACCTGCAGTAGTGATATATATATATTTTTTATATAATTATCATCTCTATACTAGCAGACGCAGTACGGTAGTCCACGGCTGTAGCTACCTCTGTGTCGTCAGTGCTCGTCCATAATTGTATACCTACCTGTGGTGGGTTTTTTTTTCTTTCTTCTTCATACTAGTAGTTTAGGAGTCTGCTGACAGTGTCCAGCAGGTCCGTCATTATATTATATATACCTGCAGTAGTGATATATATATATTTTTTATATCATTATCATCTCTATACTAGCAGACGCAGTACGGAAGTCCACGGCTGTAGCTACCTCTGTGTCGTCAGTCACTCGTCATCCATAAGTATACTAGTATCCATCCATCTCCATTGTTTACCTGAGGTGCCTTTTAGTTGTGCCTATTAAAATATGGAGAACAAAAATGTTGAGGTTCCAAAAATAGGGAAAGATCAAGATCCACTTCCACCTCGTGCTGAAGCTGCTGCCACTAGTCATGGCCGAGACAATGAAATTCCATCAACGTCGTCTGCCAAGGCCGATGCCCAATGTCATAGTACAGAGCATGTAAAATCCAAAACACAAAATATCAGTAAAAAAAGGACTCAAAAATCTAAAATAAAATCGTCGGAGGAGAAGCGTAAACTTGCCAATATGCCATTTACCACACGGAGTGGCAAGGAACGGCTGAGGCCCTGGCCTATGTTCATGGCTAGTGGTTCAGCTTCACATGAGGATGGAAGCACTCAGCCTCTCGCTAGAAAAATGAAAAGACTTAAGCTGGCAAAAGCACAGCAAAGAACTGTGCGTTCTTCGAAATCACAAATCCACAAGGAGAGTCAAATTGTGTCGGTTGCGATGCCTGACCTTCCCAACACTGGACGTGAAGAGCATGCGCCTTCCACCATTTGCACGCCCCCTGCAAGTGCTGGAAGGAGCACCCGCAGTCCAGTTCCTGATAGTCAGATTGAAGATGTCAGTGTTGAAGTACACCAGGATGAGGAGGATATGGGTGTTGCTGGCACTGGGGAGGAAATTGACAAGGAGGATTCTGATGGTGAGGTGGTTTGTTTAAGTCAGGCACCCGGGGAGACACCTGTTGTCCGTGGAAGGAATATGGCCATTGACATGCCTGGTTAAAATACCAAAAAAATCAGCTCTTCGGTGTGGAAGTATTTCAACAGAAATGCGGACAACAGGTGTCAAGCCGTGTGTTGCCTTTGTCAAGCTGTAATAAGTAGGGGTAAGGACGTTAACCACCTCGGAACATCCTACCTTATACGTCACCTGCAGTGCATTCATCATAAGTCAGTGACAAGTTCAAAAACTTTGGGCGACAGCGGAAGCAGTCCGCTGACCAGTAAATCCCTTCCTCTTGTAACCAAGCTCACGCAATCCACCCCACCAACTCCCTCAGTGTCAATTTCCTCCTTCCCCAGGAATGCCAATAGTCCTGCAGGCCATGTCACTGGCAATTCTGACGAGTCCTCTCCTGCCTGGGATTCCTCCGATGCATCCTTGAGTGTAACGCCTACTGCTGCTGGCGCTGCTGTTGTTGCTGCTGGGAGTCGATGGTCATCCCAGAGGGGAAGTCGTAAGACCACTTTTACTACTTCCACCAAGCAATTGACTGTCCAACAGTCCTTTGCGAGGAAGATGAAATAACACAGCAGTCATCCTGCTGCAAAGCGGATAACTGAGGCCTTGGCATCCTGGGCGGTTAGAAACGTGGTTCCGGTATCCATCATTACTGCAGAGCCAACTATAGACTTGTTTGAGGTACTGTGTCCCCGGTACCAAATACCATCTAGGTTCCATTTCTCTAGGCAGGCGATACCGAAAATGTACACAGACCTCAGAAAAAGACTCACCAGTGTCCTAAAAAATGCAGTTGTACCCAATGTCCACTTAACCACGGACATGTGGACAAGTGGAGCAGGGCAGACTCAGGACTATATGACTGTGACAGCCCACTGGGAAGATGTAATGACTCCCGCCGCAAGAACAGCAGCGGCGGCACCAGTAGCAGCATCTCGCAAACGCCAACTCTTTCCTAGGCATGCTACGCTTTGTATCACCGCTTTCCAGAATACGCACACAGCTGAAAACCTCTTACGGCAACTGAGGAAGATCATCGCAGAATGGCTTACCCCAATTGGACTCTCCTGTGGATTTGTGGCATCGGACAACGCCAGCAATATTGTGTGTGCTTTAAATCTGGGCAAATTCCAGCACGTCCCATGTTTTGCACATACCTTGAATTTGGTGGTGCAGAATTATTTAAAAAACGACAGGGGCGTGCAAGAGATGCTGTCGGTGGCCAGAAGAATTGCGGGACACTTTCGGCGTACAGGCACCACGTACAGAAGACTGGAGCAACACCAAAAACGCCTGAACCTGCCCTGCCATCATCTGAAGCAAGAAGTGGTAACGAGGTGGAATTCAACCCTCTATATGCTTCAGAGGTTGGAGGAGCAGCAAAAGGCCATTCAAGCCTATACAACTGACCACGATATAGGAGGTAGAATGCACCTGACTCAAACGCAGTGGAGAATGATTTCAACGTTGTGCAAGGTTCTGCAACCTTTTGAACTTGCCACACGTGAAGTCAGTTCAGACACTGCCAGCCTGAGTCAGGTCATTCCCCTCATCTGGCTTTTGCAGAAGAAGCCGGAGACATTAAAGGAGGAGCTAACACTGAGCGATTCCGCTAGGCATGTGGGACTTGTGGATGGAGCCCTTAATTCGCTTAACAAGGATTCACGGGTGGTCAATCTGTTGAAATCAGAGCACTACATTTTGGCCACCGTGCTCGATCCTAGATTTAAAACCTACGTTGTATCTCTCTTTCCGGCAGACACAAGTCTGCAGGGGTTCAAAGAACTGCTGGTGAGAAAATTGTCAAGTCAAGCGGAACGCGACCTGTCAACATCTCCTCCTTCACATTCTCCCGCAACTGGGGGTGCGAGGAAAAGGCTCAGAATTCCGAGCCCACCCGCTGGCGGTGATGCAGGGCAGTCTGGAGCGACTGCTGATGCTGACATCTGGTCCGGACTGAAGGACCTGCCAATGATTACGGACATGTCGTCTACTGTCACTGCATATTATTCTCTCACCATTGAAAGAATGGTGGAGGATTATATGAGTGACCGCATCCAAGTAGGCACGTCAGACAGTCCGTACGTATACTGGCAGGAAAAAGAGGCAATTTGGAGGCCCTTGCACAAACTGGCTTTATTCTACCTAAGTTGCCCTCCCACAAGTGTGTACTCCGAAAGAGTGTTTAGTGCCGCCGCTCACCTTGTCAGCAATCGGCGTACGAGGTTACTTCCAGAAAATGTGGAGAAGATGATGTTCATTAAAATGAATTGTAATCAATTCCTCCATTGGGACATTCACCAGCAGCAATTGCCTCCACATAGTACACAGGGAGCTGTGATGGTGGATTCCAGTGGGGACGAATTGATAATCTGTGAGGAGGGGGATGTACACGGTGATAAATCGGAGGATGATGATGAGGTGGACATCTTGCCTCTGTAGAGTCAGTTTGTGCAAGGAGAGATTAATTACTTCTTTTTTGGTGGGGGTCCAAACCAACCCGTCATTTCAGTCACAGTCATGTGGCAGACCCTGTCACTGAAATGATGGGTTGGTTAAAGTGTGCATGTCCTGTTTATACAACATAAGGGTGGGTGGGAGGGCCCAAGGACAATTCCATCTTGCACCTCTTTTTTCTTTCATTTTTCTTTGCGTCATGTACTGTTTGGGGAGTGTTTTTTGGAAGGGCCATCCTGCGTGACACTGCAGTGCCACTCCTAGATGGGCCAGGTGTTTGTGTCGGCCACTAGGGTCGCTTATCTTAGTCACACAGCTACCTCATTGCGCCTCTTTTTTTTCTTCTTTGCATCATGTGCTGTTTGGGGAGTATTTTTTGGAAGGGCCATCCGGCCTGACACTGCAGTGCCACTCCTAGATGGGCCAGGTGTTTGTGTCGGCCACTAGGGTTGCTTAGCTTACTCACACAGCTACCTCATTGCGCCTCTTTTTTTCTTTGCGTCATGTGCTGTTTGGGGAGTGTTTTTTGGAAGGGCCATCCTGCGTGACACTGCAGTGCCACTCCTAGATGGGCCAGGTGTTTGTGTCGGCCACTAGGGTCACTTATCTTAGTCACACAGCTACCTCATTGCGCCTCTTTTTTTTCTTCTTTGCGTCATGTGCTGTTTGGGGAGTATTTTTTGGAAGGGCCATCCGGCCTGACACTGCAGTGCCACTCCTAGATGGGCCAGGTGTTTGTGTCGGCCACTAGGGTCGCTTAGCTTACTCACACAGCTACCTCATTGCGCCTCTTTTTTTCTTTGCGTCATGTGCTGTTTGGGGAGTGTTTTTTGGAAGGACCATCCTGCGTGACACTGCAGTGCCACTCCTAGATGGGCCAGGTGTTTGTGTCGGCCACTAGGGTCGCTGAGCTTAGTCACACAGCTACCTCATTGTGCCTCTTTTTTTCTTTGCGTCATGTGCTGTTTGGGGAGTGTTTTTTGGAAGGGTCATCCTGCGTGACACTGCAGTGCCACTCCCAGATGGGCCAGGTGTTTGTGTCGGCCACTTGGGTCGCTGAGCTTAGTCATCCAGCGACCTCGGTGCAAATTTTAGGACTAAAAATAATATTGTGAGGTGTGAGGTGTTCAGAATAGACTGAAAATGAGTGGAAATTATGGTTAGTGAGGTTAATAATACTTTGGGATCAAAATAACCCCCAAATTCTATGATTTAAGCTGTTTTTTAGGGTTTTTTTTAAAAAACACCCGAATCCAAAACACACCCGAATCCGACAAAAAAAATTCGGTGAGGTTTTGCCAAAACGCGTTCGAACCCAAAACACGGCCACGGAACCGAACCCAAAACCAAAACACAAAACCCGAAAAATTTCCGGTGCACATCTCTAGTTATCACCTGGCACTTATCACTGCTTTATCAATTCGTTATCCCTTCTCCAGGCTTAATACATTGGCCGCATTGTTTGTTCTCATATCTGTGTTTTAACTGAGGAGAGGGCCCGTGTGCAGACTGTGGTTGGGTTCCCTTCCCCTCCACGGTGTGCTAGGCTTTGGCATTGTGCCGGTCTCTGGAAATATGGCACCCGCCATGTTCCGAAGACTAATTTAACTACTGCACATGAGCAGTGGCCATTTTGGCTGCAAACTGTGCTGTGGCTGCAGCACCCAATGCGGGACCCTGGACAGGTAATTAATAAAGTAATAAAAGATGGGTGCTGTAAGTGCGGTGTGGGCCCCGGGGGCCCGTGTGCACCTCACACATTGCACCCATTATAGAAATGCCAATGAAATGAGCCAAGTAATGATGCCACACATACAGTGTGCCTTGTCTGTAAGCTAACCTAGTACATAGGGCGTAACTCAAGGTTGATTGCAAAACAACATTTTCCTCGAATGGGCAAAACCATGTGCACTGCAGGGGGGGGCAGATATGACATGTGCAGAGAGAGTTAGATTTTGGTGGGTTATACTGTTTCTGTGCAGGGTAAATACTGGGTGCTTTATTTTTACACTGAAATTTAGATTTCAGTTTGAACACTCCACACCCAAATCTAACTGTCTCTGTACATGTTATATCTGCCCCACCTGCAGTGCAACATGGTTTTGCCCATTAGAGGAAAATGTTGTTTTGCAATCAACCTTGAATTAGGCCCATAGATAGATAAATAGTAAGGCTAATGTCTAATGGTTAGTAATAACTTATACACTTAATTTTTATTGCAAATAATACAAGCTGTTCATGTTCTGCTACTGTAAGTCACTTCAGATACAGAGCATTCATGACTGCACAATAAAGATATTCTAAGAGGCATATCGCTATGCAACCATCATAAATGTCCATGTTGTGCTAAGTGAACCACATGCTGGGAGTGACTGCTGTTATACTAATGTGTTTTAATGAGAAATTAATTAAAGATGCAAACATGGCTTTCTTTCTGTATTGGTACCAATATGGCAAGATATCACACATCTTTCTTGTAACCCAACAACACATGTCAACCATTCTATGAATACCAATATATTATCATCTTAACCACAATGTATTAAGAGTGAAATACTACCTATTCAATCATACCTTCTCTCAAGTATCATGAACGAGTGTGGTATGCGTGACCGGCGGTCAGCATACCGACGCCGGGATCCCGGCAGCGGAATCCTGGCAGGGTGGAGAGTACAGCAAGCCCCTTGCAGGCTCACTACGGTCAGCACGGGTTCTATTCCTACTCTATGGGTGTCGTAGACACCCACAAGTGGGAATAGTCCCTGTTGGTCGGCAGGCCAAACGTCGGGATTGTGAGGGGGGCGGGATGTAGGGGAGGTTATGTGACTGTTGGTCTCCTGACCGCTGGTCACATAACTACATCCCATCATGAACCAACTAGTTAAAAACAGAAACTATAAATACTACAAATTCTGTAGGTTGGTACTTTGGGGTCTATTTACTAATAGAGATGAGCGCCGGAAATTTTTCGGGTTTTGTGTTTTGGTTTTGGGTTCGGTTCCGCGGCCGTGTTTTGGGTTCGACCGCGTTTTGGCAAAACCTCACCGAATTTTTTTTGTCGGATTCGGGTGTGTTTTGGATTCGGGTGTTTTTTTAAAAAAACCCTAAAAAACAGCTTAAATCATAGAATTTGGGGGTAATTTTGATCCCAAAGTATTATTAACCTCAAAAAACATAATTTACACTCATTTTCAGCCTATTCTGAACACATCACACCTCACAATATTATTTTTAGTCCTAAAATTTGCACCGAGGTCGCTGTGTGAGTAAGATAAGCGACCCTAGTGACCGACACAAACACCGGGCCCATCTAGGAGTGGCACTGCAGTGTCACGCAGGATGGCCCTTCCAAAAAACCCTCCCCAAACAGCACATGACGCAAAGAAAAAAAGAGGCGCAATGAGGTAGCTGACTGTGTGAGTAAGATTAGCGACCCTAGTGGCCGACACAAACACCGGGCACATCTAGGAGTGGCACTGCAGTGTCACGCAGGATGTCCCTTCCAAAAAACCCTCCCCAAACAGCACATGACGCAAAGAAAAAAAGAGGCGCAATGAGGTAGCTGTGTGAGTAAGATTAGCGACCCTAGTGGCCGACACAAACACCGGGCCCATCTAGGAGTGGCACTGCAGTGTCACGCAGGATGTCCCTTCCAAAAAACCCTCCCCAATCAGCACATGATGCAAAGAAAAAGAAAAGAAAAAAGAGGTGCAAGATGGAATTATCCTTGGGCCCTCCCACCCACCCTTATGTTGTATAAACAAAACAGGACATGCACACTTTAACCAACCCATCATTTCAGTGACAGGGTCTGCCACACGACTGTGACTGATATGACGGGTTGGTTTGGACCCCCCCCAAAAAAGAAGCAATTAATCTCTCCTTGCACAAACTGGCTCTACAGAGGCAAGATGTCCACCTCATCTTCACCCTCCGATATATCACCGTGTACATCCCCCTCCTCACAGATTATCAATTCGTCCCCACTGGAATCCACCATCTCAGCTCCCTGTGTACTTTGTGGAGGCAATTGCTGCTGGTCAATGTCTCCGCGGAGGAATTGATTATAATTCATTTTAATGAACATCATCTTCTCCACATTTTCTGGATGTAACCTCGTACGCCGATTGCTGACAAGGTGAGCGGCGGCACTAAACACTCTTTCGGAGTACACACTTGTGGGAGGGCAACTTAGGTAGAATAAAGCCAGTTTGTGCAAGGGCCTCCAAATTGCCTCTTTTTCCTGCCAGTATAAGTACGGACTGTGTGACGTGCCTACTTGGATGCGGTCACTCATATAATCCTCCACCATTCTATCAATGTTGAGAGAATCATATGCAGTGACAGTAGACGACATGTCCGTAATCGTTGTCAGGTCCTTCAGTCCGGACCAGATGTCAGCATCAGCAGTCGCTCCAGACTGCCCTGCATCACCGCCAGCGGGTGGGCTCGGAATTCTGAGCCTTTTCCTCGCACCCCCAGTTGCGGGAGAATGTGAAGGAGGAGATGTTGACAGGTCGCGTTCCGCTTGACTTGACAATTTTGTCACCAGCAGGTCTTTCAACCCCAGCAGACCTGTGTCTGCCGGAAAGAGAGATCCAAGGTAGGCTTTAAATCTAGGATCGAGCACGGTGGCCAAAATGTAGTGCTCTGATTTCAACAGATTGACCACCCGTGAATCCTTGTTAAGCGAATTAAGGGCTGCATCCACAAGTCCCACATGCCTAGCGGAATCGCTCCGTGTTAGCTCCTTCTTCAATGCCTCCAGCTTCTTCTGCAAAAGCCTGATGAGGGGAATGACCTGACTCAGGCTGGCAGTGTCTGAACTGACTTCACGTGTGGCAAGTTCAAAGGGCATCAGAACCTTGCACAACGTTGAAATCATTCTCCACTGCACTTGAGACAGGTGCATTCCATCTCCTATATCGTGCTCAATTGTATAGGCTTGAATGGCCTTTTGCTGCTCCTCCAACCTCTGAAGCATATAGAGGGTTGAATTCCACCTCGTTACCACTTCTTGCTTCAGATGATGGCAGGGCAGGTTCAGTAGTTTTTGGTGGTGCTCCAGTCTTCTGTACGTGGTGCCTGTACGCCGAAAGTGTCCCGCAATTTTTCTGGCCACCGACAGCATCTCTTGCACGCCCCTGTCGTTTTTTAAAAAATTCTGCACCACCAAATTCAAGGTATGTGCAAAACATGGGACGTGCTGGAATTTGCCCATATTTAATGCACACACAATATTGCTGGCGTTGTCCGATGCCACAAATCCACAGGAGAGTCCAATTGGGGTAAGCCATTCCGCGATGATCTTCCTCAGTTGCCGTAAGAGGTTTTCAGCTGTGTGCGTATTCTGGAAAGCGGTGATACAAAGCATAGCCTGCCTAGGAAAGAGTTGGCGTTTGCGAGATGCTGCTACTGGTGCCGCCGCTGCTGTTCTTGCGGCGGGAGTCCATACATCTACCCAGTGGGCTGTCACAGTCATATAGTCCTGACCCTGCCCTGCTCCACTTGTCCACATGTCCGTGGTTAAGTGGACATTGGGTACAACTGCATTTTTTAGGACACTGGTGAGTCTTTTTCTGACGTCCGTGTACATTCTCGGTATCGCCTGCCTAGAGAAGTGGAACCTAGATGGTATTTGGTAACGGGGGCACACTGCCTCAATAAATTGTCTAGTTCCCTGTGAACTAACGGCGGATACCGGACGCACGTCTAACACCAACATAGTTGTCAAGGACTCAGTTATCCGCTTTGCAGTAGGATGACTGCTGTGATATTTCATCTTCCTCGCAAAGGACTGTTGAACAGTCAATTGCTTACTGGAAGTAGTACAAGTGGGCTTACGACTTCCCCTCTGGGATGACCATCGACTCCCAGCGGCAACAACAGCAGCGCCAGCAGCAGTAGGCGTTACACGCAAGGATGCATCGGAGGAATCCCAGGCAGGAGAGGACTCGTCAGACTTGCCAGTGACATGGCCTGCAGGACTATTGGCATTCCTGGGGAAGGAGGAAATTGACACTGAGGGAGTTGGTGGGGTGGTTTGCGTGAGCTTGGTTACAAGAGGAAGGGATTTACTGGTCAGTGGACTGCTTCCGCTGTCACCCAAAGTTTTTGAACTTGTCACTGACTTATTATGAATGCGCTGCAGGTGACGTATAAGGGAGGATGTTCCGAGGTGGTTAACGTCCTTACCCCTACTTATTACAGCTTGACAAAGGGAACACACGGCTTGACACCTGTTGTCCGCATTTCTGGTGAAATACCTCCACACCGAAGAGCTGATTTTTTTGGTATTTTCACCTGGCATGTCAACGGCCATATTCCTCCCACGGACAACAGGTGTCTCCCCGGGTGCCTGACTTAAACAAACCACCTCACCATCAGAATCCTCCTGGTCAATTTCCTCCCCAGCGCCAGCAACACCCATATCCTCCTCATCCTGGTGTACTTCAACACTGACATCTTCAATCTGACTATCAGGAACTGGACTGCGGGTGCTCCTTCCAGCACTTGCAGGGGGCATGCAAATAGTGGAAGGCGCATGCTCTTCACGTCCAGTGTTGGGAAGGTCAGGCATCGCAACCGACACAATTGGACTCTCCTTGTGGATTTGGGATTTCAAAGAACGCACAGTTCTTTGCGGTGCTTTTGCCAGCTTGAGTCTTTTCAGTTTTCTAGCGAGAGGCTGAGTGCTTCCATCCTCATGTGAAGCTGAACCACTAGCCATGAACATAGGCCAGGGCCTCAGCCGTTCCTTGCCACTCCGTGTGGTAAATGGCATATTGGCAAGTTTACGCTTCTCCTCCGACAATTTTATTTTAGGTTTTGGAGTCCTTTTTTTTCTGATATTTGGTGTTTTGGATTTGACATGCTCTGTACTATGACATTGGGCATCGGCCTTGGCAGACGACGTTGCTGGCATTTCATCGTCTCGGCCATGACTAGTGGCAGCAGCTTCAGCACGAGGTGGAAGTGGATCTTGATCTTTCCCTAATTTTGGAACCTCAACTTTTTTGTTCTCCATATTTTATAGGCAGAACTAAAAGGCACCTCAGGTAAACAATGGAGATGGATGGATTGGATACTAGTATACAATTATGGACGGACTGCCACGGTTAGGTGGTATAAAAAAACCACGGTTAGGTGGTATATATTATAATAATAATACAATTATGGATGGACGGACTGCCTGCCGACTGCCGACACAGAGGTAGCCACAGCCGTGAACTACCGCACTGTACACTGGTTGATAAAGAGATAGTAGTATACTCGTAACAACTAGTATGACACTATGACGACGGTATAAAGAATGAAAAAAAAACCACGGTTAGGTGGTATATATTATAATAATAATACAATTATGGATGGACGGACTGCCTGCCGACTGCCGACACAGAGGTAGCCACAGCCGTGAACTACCGCACTGTACACTGGTTGATAAAGAGATAGTAGTATACTCGTAACAACTAGTATGACACTATGACGACGGTATAAAGAATGCAAAAAAAACCACAGTTAGGTGGTATATATTATAATAATAATACAATTATGGATGGACGGACTGCCTGCCGACTGCCGACACAGAGGTAGCCACAGCCGTGAACTACCGCACTGTACACTGGTTGATAAAGAGATAGTAGTATACTCGTAACAACTAGTATGACACTATGACGGTATAAAGAATGAAAAAAAAACCACGGTTAGGTGGTATATATTATAATAATAATACAATTATGGATGGACGGACTGCCTGCCGACTGCCGACACAGAGGTAGCCACAGCCGTGAACTACCGCACTGTACACTGGTTGATAAAGAGATAGTAGTATACTCGTAACAATTAGGATGACACTATGACGGTATAAAGAATGAAAAAAAAACCACGGTTAGGTGGTAGGTATATAATAATAAATAATACAATTCTGGTCGGACGGACTGCCTGCCGTGTGCCGACACAGAGGTAGCCACAGCCGTGAACTACCGCACTGTACACTGGTTGATAAAGAGATAGTAGTATACTCGTAACAATTAGGATGACACTATGACGGTATAAAGAATGAAAAAAAAACCACGGTTAGGTGGTAGGTATATAATAATAAATAATACAATTCTGGTCGGACGGACTGCCTGCCGTGTGCCGACACAGAGGTAGCCACAGCCGTGAACTACCGCACTGTACACTGGTTGATAAAGAGATAGTAGTATACTCGTAACAATTAGGATGACACTATGACGGTATAAAGAATGAAAAAAAAACCACGGTTAGGTGGTAGGTATATAATAATAAATAATACAATTCTGGTCGGACGGACTGCCTGCCGTGTGCCGACACAGAGGTAGCCACAGCCGTGAACTACCGCACTGTACACTGGTTGATAAAGAGATAGTAGTATACTCGTAACAATTAGGATGACACTATGACGGTATAAAGAATGAAAAAAAAACCACGGTTAGGTGGTAGGTATATAATAATAAATAATACAATTCTGGTCGGACGGACTGCCTGCCGTGTGCCGACACAGAGGTAGCCACAGCCGTGAACTACCGCACTGTACACTGGTTGATAAAGAGATAGTAGTATACTCGTAACAATTAGGATGACACTATGACGGTATAAAGAATGAAAAAAAAACCACGGTTAGGTGGTAGGTATATAATAATAAATAATACAATTCTGGTCGGACGGACTGCCTGCCGTGTGCCGACACAGAGGTAGCCACAGCCGTGAACTACCGCACTGTACACTGGTTGATAAAGAGATAGTAGTATACTCGTAACAATTAGGATGACACTATGACGGTATAAAGAATGAAAAAAAAACCACGGTTAGGTGGTAGGTATATAATAATAAATAATACAATTCTGGTCGGACGGACTGCCTGCCGTGTGCCGACACAGAGGTAGCCACAGCCGTGAACTACCGCACTGTACACTGGTTGATAAAGAGATAGTAGTATACTCGTAACAATTAGGATGACACTATGACGGTATAAAGAATGAAAAAAAAACCACGGTTAGGTGGTAGGTATATAATAATAAATAATACAATTCTGGTCGGACGGACTGCCTGCCGTGTGCCGACACAGAGGTAGCCACAGCCGTGAACTACCGCACTGTACTGTGTCTGCTGCTAATATAGACTGGTTGATATTTAAAGAGATATTAGTAGTATACAACAATACTATACTGGTGGTCAGGCACTGGTCACCACTCCTGCAGCAAAAGTGTGCACTGTTAATTAATATAATTGTACTCCTGGCTCCTGCTAACAACCTGCAGTGCTCCCCAGTCTCCCCCACAATTAATTATAAGCTTTTAATTTATACATTGATGACTGTGCAGCACACTGGGCTGAGCTGAGTGCACACAGACTGAGTCACACTGTGTGACTGACTGTGCTGTGTATCGTTTTTTTTTTCAGGCAGAGAACGGATATAGCAGAGAGAAGTGAACGGATATATTATATTAAATAAAAGTTAACTAGCAACTGCACTGGTCACTGACTGTGGTAAACTAACTCTGTCTGCGACTCTGCACAATCTCTCTCTATCTAATCTATCTATCTCTATTCTAATGGAGAGGACGCCAGACACGTCCTCTCCCTATCAATCTCAATGCACGAGTGAAAATGGCGGCGACGCGCGGCTCCTTATATAGAATCCGAGTCTCGCGATAGAATCCGAGCCTCGCGAGAATCCGACAGCGTCATGATGACGTTCGGGCGCGCTCGGGTTAACCGAGCAAGGCGGGAAGATCCGAGTCGCTCGGACCCGTGGAAAAAAAAGTGAAGTTCGTGCGGGTTCGGATTCAAAGAAACCGAACCCGCTCATCTCTATTTACTAAGCCTTGGATGGAGATAAAGTCAACGGAGATAAAGTACCAGCCAATCAGCTCCTAACTGACATGTTACAGGCTGGGTTTAAAAAATGACAGGAGCCGATTGGATGGTACTTTATCTCTGTCCACTTTATCTCCATCCACGGCTTAGTAAATAGACCCCTAAATCTCCCTCCACTTTATCACTTTTCAAGCTTTGATAACTCTGCCCCGCAGTTTCCAGTTTACCCAGAAATATTCTTGACAGATGGCAGTTATAAGCTGACTGGTTGCTTTTGGCACCATATCCACTTTGGAGGTCATTCCGAGTTGATCGCAGCCAGCAACTTTTTGCTGCTGCTGCGATCAACTAGTCCACGCCTATGGGGGAGTGTATTTTAGCTTAGCAGGGCTGCGATCGCTTGTGCAGTCCTGCTAAGCTAAAAAAAATTCAAGTAAAACAAGACCAGCCCTGGACATACTTACGTCAGACATCTGCCCTCCGTTCTTCTGGACACGCCTGCGTTTTGAAATCCACTCCCCGAAAACAGCTGGAAACACTTCAGTGCCACACAGGACCACCTTCTTCCTGTCAATCTTCTTGCAGTCGGCTCTGCGACTGCTTTGTTCATTCTTCTTGACATAACCCGGCGAACCCTGTCACCGGGCAACGTCGCGCACGCGCAGTGCGTCCGCCGCGCATGTGCATTCTGGACCTGTTCGCACCGCAGCGACAAACCGCTGCGTGCGAACGGGTCTGAATGACCCCCTTTATTTCCTGATACATCTCCCCCTAAGTCACTGTCTCATACTCACTAGACAGTATCTACTAAGGAAGCATGAAAGAACTTTCAAACAAGGCTCTCTCCACTTGCGTTTGAGCCAGCAGACATGTTTTTTTCCCATAGTTCATATTGGGATCTACAGTATGTGTGAAGATAAAGTACCAACTAACCAACCAGCTCCTAACTGTCATTTTTTCAAACACAGCCTGCAACATGACAGGAGCTGATTGGCTGGTACTTTATCTCCATCCACTTCATCTAAATCCAAGGCTTAGTACATATGTGGCCTGATCTCCCCCTGCTTAAGTAAATGTGCCCTCTTGTGACCCCTGTCACACCTGAGCTGTGCGGAGGGGGACACTGGAGAGAACAATTAAGGAGGCTGTATAATGCATTGGTGGCAGCGGGACAGTTGCTACAGAACCGGAGCGTGGTGATCCAGGACTCTGACCTGCGTGCCAGCTATGGAGAGACTCGCAGCTGGAGAGAGGAGCCGTTAGCGAGGGGCATTGAGCAGCCATCTTAGTGTGGCAGAGGAGAGGAGCGGGGAGCGGTGAGCAGCTGTCTGGAAGTGCAGGAGAACTCGCCAGCAGTCTCCTGGTCCTAAGCCTCACCAAGTGCGAAGAGGAAATCCAATTCCTGCAGCGGGGACGGTGTGGAGTCCTTGGATTCCGGCAGCAGTGTGTCAAGCTGGGATTTGAAGGGGCAGAGTGGAGGCGTGGGCATTGCTGTCTCCCCACCCCCAGGCAGAGCTGAGGCGGTCAGCATTGAACCAGAGCTGAGCTGCAGGAGGAGAGGTAACAGCAAAACCCCTCCTATAGAGGCGTCTCCAGAGGCGGCCCCAATTCCTACGTTTTGACAGTGGTGGGTGGAGCCGAGACTGAGTCTGGCTGGAGCTAGGCTGTGACTATTAAATGACCTGACAGGCTGCAGTGCAGTAATCAAAGATCAGGGACAGGACTCAGGACAATAGAGTCTAATAAAAGTAGTCCCAGAGAAAAGGCACAGTTGTGAGGAACAGGAATCCTGGTGTATCAGCCCGTTCCCTTAATGCTCGCGGGGACCTGACAGACAGCCATTAACCCCTTCGGTACTAACCCTTCTGGTACTGCAGCACAATAGAAAGTATACAGTGTAAAATTGGTCAGCGTTGCCACAGCCAATACCCCCGTCACACACGGAGCACCGACCTCCACATTGCTAGTAAGGCACCGAAAGACTGTAGAACCATCCCAGATACAGTTTAGCTGCAGAAGTTGTTCCAGAATCTGAATGCTGCAAGTTAGTTTGGACAACTTGTGCTGAGCAAATAGCTACTAATTACAGCGACGAGAAACAGCCAGTTTCCCCAGTGCAAAGATCACCCAGGAACAGGCGACAATCTCGGCTCAACAAATTTCTGTCTCCATAGCCATAGTGCCGTCTCCTATCGCAGTAAGGTATAACTGGCTAGAACTTTATCACTCACTTCAATAGTACTGCATCTACATAGCAGGATACATTGTAGCAAACAGCCACAGACAGAATTACAGTATAAACCCAGTGACTAGTTAGGATAAGCTTTTCTTCTATTTGTGAGACTTGCAGGCTACCGCTTTCACTAAGGCCCGGATTCAGTGACTATCGTCAAGAAATTAGTTAACTATAACAAAGTGTACTATAAATATAACTATATATATTACTTGACCAAATGATACCGCGGTTACCAAAGGGGGGCCCCAATTGAACAGTGAATGTGATGTGTATGCCATGGCAATCCTGAAACTTTAGTTTGATAAGATAGTTATTTACTTCATAGTGGTGGTCATTCCGAGTTGTTCGCTCGTTATTTTTTTTCCGCAACGGAGCGATTAGTCGCTAATGCGCATGCGCAATGTCCGCAGTGCGACTGCGCCAAGTAAATTTGCTATGCAGTTAGGTATTTTACTCACGGCATTACGAGGTTTTTTCTTCGTTCTGGTGATCGTAATGTGATTGACAGGAAGTGGGTGTTTCTGGGCGGAAACTGGCCGTTTTATGGGTGTGTTTGAAAAAACGCTACAGTTTCTGGGAAAAACGCGGGAGTGGCTGTAGAAACGGAGGAGTGTCTGGGCGAACACTGGGTGTGTTTGTGACGTCAAACCAGGAACAACAAGCACTGAACTGATCGCACTGGAAGAGTAAGTCTCGAGCTAATCAGAAACTGCACAGAGAAGTCGTTTCACAATAATATGAATCTTTCGTTCGCAATTTTGATAAGCTAAGATTCACTCCCAGTAGGCGGTGGCTTAGCGTGTGCAAAGCTGCTAAAAGCAGCTTACGAGCGAACAACTCGGAATGAGGGCCATTGTGCATTGTAAGGTATTTTATGTCAGTAACACAGAATGAGTGAACTACAAACTCTGTTATGGTCCAACCGCTTCTAAGTTTTCATAATGAGTGAAGCGTTCCAGTTGAATAAAACTCTTTTTTTTAAATATTGTTAATGTTTGCACAAAACCACTTATTCATTTCCCAAATTATACCATGACAAATACTCTATCAGTGACCACGGTAAGTGATCTGAGTCTTAGGTCACGCTCCAGGAAACCCGAGAAGCCTGTTGCAACTCTCAGCAAAAAGAACTCGACATGATAGCTCCTGGTAAGTGTCACAATCGCAACGTGACAGCTCCTTGTGTCACATGACACAAACCAAAGGGCATCTGATTAAATTCATATAGGCCCATCAGAGTTATGAAGGACGTCTTTTCCTTATCAGCTTCGGCAAGTTGAATCTGCCAATATCCACTTGTCAAATCTAGGGTCGAAAAGAACTTGGCTGATTTAAGTGGCGTGAGGGACTCCTCGATTCTTGGTAAGGGATAAGCATCCTTGTTGGTCACCTTGTTTAACCTCCGATAATAGACACAAAAGAGGAATTGTCCATCCTTTTTCTTCACCAGCACTATAGGCGCAGCCCATGGGCTATAACTCTCCTGTATAATCCAGCCTGCCTTCATGTCCTCCAGCATCTGACGTCTCCTGTCACCCCTCCACCAGGGTTCCTCAGGATTGGACACTTTCTGTCTGGCCAACTGACACATCTCCGCCATGCCCATGGTTCAATCTTCCATCTGGCTTTTCAGGCTGTGTACCATATCCCACATTAGGGTCTGAGCACTCTGTACTGCTGGGTCCTTTACATTCCGCGAAAAAACTTCTCGCTGGCAGAATCTTTTCCGGGTAACAGTATGTCTTCTTGAAGTCCAGGCATTTACGGGAATGACACTTCCTGATTATTATCAGAGCCTATTACTTTAACGGCTGCTTTCTTGAAGTCTAGAAAAGATGGGTCTTTGAGTTGCATTTTTAGCAGTCACAACTGGCCTTTTACTGCTTCTCCATGAGCTCCCTCGATCAGTTGGGAGTTCAGAGCTTTGTCCTTATTCCTTATTTCTGACTCATCTACCGCCTGCACTGCTTTCAAAGCTTCTTGGAGTCTCAGAGCAAAGTACAAGAGAGTTTCCCCAGGATGTTGCTTCCGGGCGTAAAACTTCATCTTAAGACAGTGCGCAACTCAAAGGTGGTGGCCAAATACTGAAATATCTGTTCCACTTTCTGCCTCTCCTCCACAGGCCAGGAGGTTACCTCACTAAGGGCAGAACCTTTAAGTTACCCTATTAGTATTTCCACTTGTTGCTGTTCACTTAGAGGGTATAAACTAGAGATGAGCGGGTTCGGTTTCTTTGAATCCGAACCCGCACGAACTTCACTTTTTTTTTCACGGGTCCGAGCGACTCGGATCTTCCCGCCTTGCTCGGTTAACCCGAGCGCGCCCGAACGTCATCATGACGCTGTCGGATTCTCGCGAGACTCGGATTCTATATAAGGAGCCGCGCGTCGCCGCCATTTTCACACGTGCATTGAGATTGATAGGGAGAGGACGTGGCTGGCGTCCTCTCCATTTAGATTAGATTTAGAAGAGAGAGAGAGAGAGAGATTGCTGTGATACTGTAGATTAGAAGAGAGTGCAGAGTGCAGACAGAGTTTAGTGACTGACGACCACAGTGACCAGTGACCACCAGAGACAGTGCAGTTGTTTGTTTTATTTAATATATCCGTTCTCTGCCTGAAAAAAACGATACACAGTCACACAGTGACTCAGTCTGTGTGCACTGCTCAGCCCAGTGTGCTGCACATCAATGTATTGTATATAAAGCTTATAATTGTGGGGGAGACTGGGGAGCACTGCAGGTTGTTATAGCAGGAGCCAGGAGTACATGATAAATAATATTATATTAAAATTAAACAGTGCACACTTTTGCTGCAGGAGTGCCACTGCCAGTGTGACTAGTGGTGACCAGTGCCTGACCACCAGTATATTAGTAGTATTGTATACTATCTCTTTATCAACCAGTCTATATTAGCAGCAGACACAGTACAGTGCGGTAGTTCACGGCTGTGGCTACCTCTGTGTCGGCACTCGGCAGGCAGTCCGTCCATCCATAATTGTATTATATACCACCTAACCGTGGTTTTTTTTTTCTTTCTTTATACCGTCGTCATAGTCATACTAGTTGTTACGAGTATACTACTATCTCTTTATCAACCAGTGTACAGTGCGGTAGTTCACGGCTGTGGCTACCTCTGTGTCGGAACTCGGCAGGCAGTCCGTCCATCCATAATTGTATTATAATATATACCACCTAACCGTGGTTTTTTTTTCGTTCTTTATACCGTCGTCATACTAGTTGTTACGAGTATACTACTATCTCTTTATCAACCAGTGTACAGTGCGGTAGTTCACGGCTGTGGCTACCTCTGTGTCGGAACTCGGCAGGCAGTCCGTCCATCCATAATTGTATTATAATATATACCACCTAACCGTGGTTTTTTTTTCGTTCTTTATACCGTCGTCATACTAGTTGTTACGAGTATACTATTATCTCTTTATCAACCAGTGTACAGTGCGGTAGTTCACGGCTGTGGCTACCTCTGTGTCGGCACTCGGCATGCAGTCCGTCCAACCATAATTGTATTATATACCACCTAACCGTGGTTTTTTTTTCATTCTTTATACCGTCGTCATACTGGTTGTTACGAGTATACTACTATCTCTTTATCAACCAGTGTACAGTGCGGTAGTTCACGGCTGTGGCTACCTCTGTGTCGGCACTCGGCAGGCAGTCCGTCCAAACATAATTGTATTATATACCACCTAACCGTGGTTTTTTTTTTCATTCTTTATACCGTCGTCATACTAGTTGTTACGAGTATACTACTATCTCTTTATCAACCAGTGTACAGTGCGGTAGTTCACGGCTGTGGCTACCTCTGTGTCGGCACTCGGCAGCCCGTCCATAATTGTATATACCAGTGACCTAACCGTGGTTTTTTTTTCTTTCTTTATACATACATACTAGTTACGAGTATACTATCTCTTTATCAACCAGTCTATATATTAGCAGCAGACACAGTACAGTGTGGTAGTTCACGGCTGTGGCTACCTCTGTGTCGGCACTCGGCAGCCCGTCCATAATTGTATATACCAGTGACCTAACCGTGGTTTTTTTTTCTTTCTTTATACATACATACTAGTTACGAGTATACTATCTCTTTATCAACCAGTCTATATATTAGCAGCAGACACAGTACAGTGCGGTAGTTCACGGCTGTGGCTACCTCTGTGTCGGCACTCGGCAGCCCGTCCATAATTGTATACTAGTATCCAATCCATCCATCTGCATTGTTTACCTGAGGTGCCTTTTAGTTGTGCCTATTAAAATATGGAGAACAAAAATGTTGAGGTTCCAAAATTAGGGAAAGATCAAGATCCACTTCCACCTCGTGCTGAAGCTGCTGCCACTAGTCATGGCCGAGACGATGAAATGCCAGCAACGTCGTCTGCCAAGGCCGATGCCCAATGGCATAGTACAGAGCATGTCAAAACCAAAACACCAAATATCAGTAAAAAAAGGACTCCAAAACCTAAAATAAAATTGTCGGAGGAGAAGCGTAAACTTGCCAATATGCCATTTACCACACGGAGTGGCAAGGAACGGCTGAGGCCCTGGCCTATGTTCATGGCTAGTGGTTCAGCTTCACATGAGGATGGAAGCACTCAGCCTCTCGCTAGAAAACTGAAAAGACTCAAGCTGGCAAAAGCACCGCAAAGAACTGTGCGTTCTTTGAAATCCCAAATCCACAAGGAGAGTCCAATTGTGTCGGTTGCGATGCCTGACCTTCCCAACACTGGACGTGAAGAGCATGCGCCTTCCACCATTTGCACGCCCCCTGCAAGTGCTGGAAGGAGCACCCGCAGTCCAGTTCCTGATAGTCAGATTGAAGATGTCAGTGTTGAAGTACACCAGGATGAGGAGGATATGGGTGTTGCTGGCGCTGGGGAGGAAATTGACCAGGAGGATTCTGATGGTGAGGTGGTTTGTTTAAGTCAGGCACCCGGGGAGACACCTGTTGTCCGTGGGAGGAATATGGCCGTTGACATGCCAGGTGAAAATACCAAAAAAATCAGCTCTTCGGTGTGGAGGTATTTCACCAGAAATGCGGACAACAGGTGTCAAGCCGTGTGTTCCCTTTGTCAAGCTGTAATAAGTAGGGGTAAGGACGTTAACCACCTCGGAACATCCTCCCTTATACGTCACCTGCAGCGCATTCATAATAAGTCAGTGACAAGTTCAAAAACTTTGGGTGACAGCGGAAGCAGTCCACTGACCAGTAAATCCCTTCCTCTTGTAACCAAGCTCACGCAAACCACCCCACCAACTCCCTCAGTGTCAATTTCCTCCTTCCCCAGGAATGCCAATAGTCCTGCAGGCCATGTCACTGGCAAGTCTGACGAGTCCTCTCCTGCCTGGGATTCCTCCGATGCATCCTTGCGTGTAACGCCTACTGCTGCTGGCGCTGCTGTTGTTGCCGCTGGGAGTCGATGGTCATCCCAGAGGGGAAGTCGTAAGCCCACTTGTACTACTTCCAGTAAGCAATTGACTGTTCAACAGTCCTTTGCGAGGAAGATGAAATATCACAGCAGTCATCCTACTGCAAAGCGGATAACTGAGTCCTTGACAACTATGTTGGTGTTAGACGTGCGTCCGGTATCCGCCGTTAGTTCACAGGGAACTAGACAATTTATTGAGGCAGTGTGCCCCCGTTACCAAATACCATCTAGGTTCCACTTCTCTAGGCAGGCGATACCGAGAATGTACACGGACGTCAGAAAAAGACTCACCAGTCTCCTAAAAAATGCAGTTGTACACAATGTCCACTAAACCACGGACATGTGGACAAGTGGAGCAGGGCAGGGTCAGGACTATATGACTGTGACAGCCCACTGGGTAGATGTATGGACTCCCGCCGCAAGAACAGCAGCGGCGGCACCAGTAGCAGCATCTCGCAAACGCCAACTCTTTCCTAGGCAGGCTACGCTTTGTATCACCGCTTTCCAGAATACGCACACAGCTGAAAACCTCTTACGGCAACTGAGGAAGATCATCGCGGAATGGCTTACCCCAATTGGACTCTCCTGTGGATTTGTGGCATCGGACAACGCCAGCAATATTGTGTGTGCATTAAATATGGGCAAATTCCAGCACGTCCCATGTTTTGCACATACCTTGAATTTGGTGGTGCAGAATTTTTTAAAAAACGACAGGGGCATGCAAGAGATGCTGTCGGTGGCCAGAAAAATTGCGGGACACTTTCGGCGTACAGGCACCACGTACAGAAGACTGGAGCACCACCAAAAACTACTGAACCTGCCCTGCCATCATCTGAAGCAAGAAGTGGTAACGAGGTGGAATTCAACCCTCTATATGCTTCAGAGGTTGGAGGAGCAGCAAAAGGCCATTCAAGCCTATACAATTGAGCACGATATAGGAGATGGAATGCACCTGTCTCAAGTGCAGTGGAGAATGATTTCAACGTTGTGCAAGGTTCTGATGCCCTTTGAACTTGCCACACGTGAAGTCAGTTCAGACACTGCCAGCCTGAGTCAGGTCATTCCCCTCATCAGGCTTTTGCAGAAGAAGCTGGAGGCATTGAAGAAGGAGCTAAAAGGGAGCGATTCCGCTAGGCATGTGGGACTTGTGGATGCAGCCCTTAATTCGCTTAACAAGGATTCACGGGTGGTCAATCTGTTGAAATCAGAGCACTACATTTTGGCCACCGTGCTCGATCCTAGATTTAAAGCCTACCTTGGATCTCTCTTTCCGGCAGACACAGGTCTGCTGGGGTTGAAAGACCTGCTGGTGACAAAATTGTCAAGTCAAGCGGAACGCGACCTGTCAACATCTCCTCCTTCACATTCTCCCGCAACTGGGGGTGCAAGGAAAAGGCTCAGAATTCCGAGCCCACCCGCTGGCGGTGATGCAGGGCAGTCTGGAGCGACTGCTGATGCTGACATCTGGTCCGGACTGAAGGACCTGACAACGATTACGGACATGTCGTCTACTGTCACTGCATATGATTCTCTCAACATTGATAGAATGGTGGAGGATTATATGAGTGACCGCATCCAAGTAGGCACGTCACACAGTCCGTACTTATACTGGCAGGAAAAAGAGGCAATTTGGAGGCCCTTGCACAAACTGGCTTTATTCTACCTAAGTTGCCCTCCCACAAGTGTGTACTCCGAAAGAGTGTTTAGTGCCGCCGCTCACCTTGTCAGCAATCGGCTTACGAGGTTACATCCAGAAAATGTGGAGAAGATGATGTTCATTAAAATGAATTATAATCAATTCCTCCGCGGAGACATTGACCAGCAGCAATTGCCTCCACAAAGTACACAGGGAGCTAAGATGGTGGATTCCAGTGGGGACGAATTGATAATCTGTGAGGAGGGGGATGTACACGGTGATATATCGGAGGGTGAAGATGAGGTGGACATCTTGCCTCTGTAGAGCCAGTTTGTGCAAGGAGAGATTAATTGCTTCTTTTTTGAAGGGGGTCCAAACCAACCCGTCATATCAGTCACAGTCGTGTGGCAGACCCTGTCACTGAAATGATGGGTTGGTTAAAGTGTGCATGTCCTGTTTTGTTTATACAACATAAGGGTGGGTGGGAGGGCCCAAGGATAATTCCATCTTGCACCTCTTTTTTCTTTTCTTTTTCTTTGCATCATGTGCTGATTGGGGAGGGTTTTTTGGAAGGGACATCCTGCGTGACACTGCAGTGCCACTCCTAAATGGGCCCGGTGTTTGTGTCGGCCACTAGGGTCGCTAATCTTACTAACACAGTCAGCTACCTCATTGCGCCTCTTTTTTTCTTTGCGTCATGTGCTGTTTGGGGAGGGTTTTTTGGAAGGGACATCCTGCGTGACACTGCAGTGCCACTCCTAGATGGGCCCGGTGTTTGTGTCGGCCACTAGGGTCGCTAATCTTACTCACACAGCTACCTCATTGCGCCTCTTTTTTTCTTTGCGTCATGTGCTGTTTGGGGAGGGTTTTTTGGAAGGGACATCCTGCGTGACACTGCAGTGCCACTCCTAGATGGGCCCGGTGTTTGTGTCGGCCACTAGGGTCGCTAATCTTACTCACACAGTCAGCTACCTCATTGCGCCTCTTTTTTTCTTTGCGTCATGTGCTGTTTGGGGAGGGTTTTTTGGAAGGGCCATCCTGCGTGACACTGCAGTGCCACTCCTAGATGGGCCCGGTGTTTGTGTCGGCCACTAGGGTCGCTAATCTTACTCACACAGTCAGCTACCTCATTGCGCCTCTTTTTTTCTTTGCGTCATGTGCTGTTTGGGGAGGGTTTTTTGGAAGGGACATCCTGCGTGACACTGCAGTGCCACTCCTAGATGGGCCCGGTGTTTGTGTCGGCCACTAGGGTCGCTAATCTTACTCACACAGCTACCTCATTGCGCCTCTTTTTTTCTTTGCGTCATGTGCTGTTTGGGGAGGGTTTTTTGGAAGGGACATCCTGCGTGACACTGCAGTGCCACTCCTAGATGGGCCCGGTGTTTGTGTCGGCCACTAGGGTCGCTTATCTTACTCACACAGCGACCTCGGTGCAAATTTTAGGACTAAAAATAATATTGTGAGGTGTGAGGTATTCAGAATAGACTGAAAATGAGTGTAAATTATGGTTTTTGAGGTTAATAATACTTTGGGATCAAAATGACCCCCAAATTCTATGATTTAAGCTGTTTTTTAGTGTTTTTGGAAAAAAACACCCGAATCCAAAACACACCCGAATCCGACAAAAATAATTCGGTGAGGTTTTGCCAAAACGCGTTCGAACCCAAAACACGGCCGCGGAACCGAACCCAAAACCAAAACACAAAACCCGAAAAATTTCAGGCGCTCATCTCTAGTATAAACGGAACATTGAGTTGATCTTATTCTTGAACTCCCTTAAAGTACTTCCCTCGGATCGCCCGACATTCCCACTGTACGCTTGGAGTCTTGGGGCCCTGAAGTAGTAGGGCAATGTAATTTGGTTTAAGTTGGCCATAGCTGGGCATGGGTTTGCAGAATCACCCGCAGCTTGTTCGTCGGAAGACATTGTAGGTTCAAATCCTGTTCTTAGTGATGCCAATTGTGACACTTACGAGAAGCTGTCACGTCGTGATTGTGACACTTACCAGGAGCTGTCACATCGGGATCTTTTTGCTGAGCATTGCAACAGGCTTCTTGGGTTTCCTGGAGTGTGACCTGAGACTCAGATCACTTACCGTGGTCGCTGATAGAGTATTTGTTGTGGTATAATTTGGGAAACAAATAAGTGGTTAACATACCTTTTGTGTAAACATTAATAACAAT
Organism: Pseudophryne corroboree; assembly: GCF_028390025.1. Lineage (NCBI taxonomy): Eukaryota > Metazoa > Chordata > Amphibia > Anura > Myobatrachidae > Pseudophryne > Pseudophryne corroboree. Next base: position 970,517,620 of record NC_086445.1, on the reverse strand, counting down.
ATTTAAAACTAAGAGTTTTATTCAACTGGAACGCTTCCCTCACTATGAAAACTTAGAAGCGGTTGGACCATAACAGAGTTTGTAGTTCACTCAATGGGGTATATTTACTAAGGTCCCGATTTTGACCGAGATGCCGTTTTTTCTTCAAAGTGTCATCTCGGTAATTTACTAAGCAAAAATCACGGCAGTGATGAGGGCATTCGTAATATTTTGGAAGTCCTAGGAAAAAATCACGAATCAATACACCATCGGTCAAATACGCCTGCAATTTGGTAGAAATCGGGAATTTACTAAAAAGTGCAAAACACAAACACTGCCGACAATAGCCAAACACTGCCGTGATGAAATACAAATCGTGAAAAAGTGCTAAAAAAAAACAGACCTGCTTTTTTATCCCGTGTTTGTATAGGCATGCACGGATCCATGAGATCCGTGCATGTTTTTCAGTGGGAAGGGGTGGGAAATGTTTTAATTTTTTTTTTTAAAATGCGTGGGGTCCCCCCTCCTAAACCAAACCAGCCTCGGGCTCTTTGAGCCGGCCCTGGTTGCAAAAATATGGGAAAAAAATTGACAGGGGTTCCCCCATATTTAAGCAACCAGCACCGGGCTCTGCGCCTGGTCCTGGTTCCAAAAATACTGGGGACAAAAAGCGTAGGGGTCCCCCGTATTTTTGAAACCAGCACCGGGCCCCACTAGCTGGACAGATAATGCCACAGCCGGGGGTCACTTTTATACAGTGCCTTGCGGCCGTGGCATCAAATATCCAACTAGTCACCCCTGGCCGGGGTACCCTGGGGGAGTGGGGACCCCTTCAATCAAGGGGTCCCCCCCCAGCCACCCAAGGGCCAGGGGTGAAGCCCGAGGCTGTCCCCCCCATCCAATGGGCTGCGGAAGCTGATAGCCTTTGTTTAGAGGAAAATGTGTGGTTTCTGCGCTATCTCCAGTTGAGATAGGGAAAGAACCTTCTGTAGGAAAGTTTAAGATGAGTGTACAGTTTAAAGTTCCAAAAATGCCCAAAAATTATTGCTTTCCTTATTCTTTCTGGTGAGTCATTGGGTCTCCAAATCTTTCTTCCAATTTTTGGTTCAGAGGGATGTTAATTCTTCATCTCCAATGTATAAAAGAAAAGATAGGAGAAACCACAATAGTGTAACTCAATTTTAATAAGAACAAATGCAATAAAACATATGGCTGGCAGCGTACCTTAAAATAAGGTGTATATATCACACCAAGTCTCGTTTGTAAAATGTCTGTGGTGAATTCCTGGTATGGGAATCCCTTCAGGATCAAAGCTGGGTCGCTGTCCAGGCAGATGCTGTTCACCAACGCGTTTCGGCTCTCCTGAGCCTTTTTCAAGGTGTTTGGGCTAGTAGTATTCTGGGTATATATATACCCCTTACTGCGATATCATTGGTGGATCCTTTCCAGGAAGTGAATTTTCCTTAATGTATCTTTAATTCACCTCCTTATCTGTTGTCTGTTCTTCTGTTTCTCCTCGGGCTCAGTTTCTGTAACTGGTCTCCGGTTCTGGCACCTGCGGCCTTCCTGTTAGCTGGCTGGTGTGGCTGTGGCGGACAGGAGCTGTGGCAGTGAGGTCCTCTGGTGTTGCTGCCGGGTGTCTGGAGGTCCGGGTCCTGGGGAGCAGAGTATGGCAGCCGGAGGTGTCTGTTTCCAAGTGTTCTGTTGCTGGAGTGCGGAGTGAAAACATGGGGCCCCTTTCAGTTCGTGGTCGGGTGTCCCGTTTTTTTATTTTTACAAGTACGTGGATTACAAATGGATTATCCGAGGAGCCCTCTACACTGGATTTGGTGAGTAGAATTTTTTCAACAGGTACACCATGGATTCTACATGGAGAAGAGGACCGACCCTCGTGTGAACATAAGGTAAGTATGTGTATATGGTGGTGTGTATGTATGCATTAAAGTTATACTTTCAAGGTGTGTGTGTAATGTCTTTATTGGGGTATTTTTTTAGTAGTAGTACTACAGGTACCAGCGGGCCCGGTTTACCGCCGCATGCTGGTACTTGTGGTTCTCCAAGTACCAGCTTGCGGGGGAGGCTTGCTGGGACTTGTAGTACTGCTACTAAAAACAATATTCATAACTTACAACAAAGGCTATCAGCCTCCCATCCACAGCCCATTGGATGGGGGGGACAGCCTCGGGCTTCACCCCTGGCCCTTGGGTGGCTGGAGGGGGGGGACCCCTTGATTGAAGGGGTTCCCACTCCTCCAGGGTACCCCGGCAAGGGGTGACTAGTTGGATATTTAATGCCACGGCCGCAGGGCGCTGTATAAAAGTGACCCCCGGCTGTGGCATCTGTCCAGCTAGTGGAGCCCGGTGCTTGTTTCAAAAATACGGGGGACCCCTACGCTTTTTGTCCCCCGTATTTTTGGAACCAGGACCAGGCGCAGAGCCCGGTGCTGGTTGCTTAAATATGGGGGAACCCCTGTCAATTTTTTTCCCATATTTTTGCAACCAGGGCCGGCTCAAAGAGCCCGAGGCTGGTTTGGCTTAGGAGGGGGGACCCCACGCTATTTTTTTTTAAAGTTTAAACATTTTTTTTTTTTTTTTACAAGGTGCACAATGAAGCCAAGCACGGATCTCTCAGATCCGGCTGAGATTCATTTTATTAAAGTCGGCAGTGTTTTACAAGTCACTCACGTAAAACACTGCCTAAAAAAACGAATGACATCGACATCGGAAAAACCGAAAATGCAGAATACGGCAGCTTAGTAAATTAGTCGTAATCAATTCAAAAAGTTGCATATTTACACTTTCGATGTCATTCGTGATAGAACTTTGACCTCAAACGGGAAAATACGATTCTTAGTAAATTTACCCCAATATGTGTTACTGACATAAAATACCTAACAATGCACAATATGAAGTAAATAACTATCTTATCAAACTAAAGTTTCAGGATTGCCATGCATACACATCACATTCACTGTTCAATTGGTGCCCCCCTTTGGTAAGCGCGGTATCATTTGTCAAGTATATATATATATACTTATATTTATAGTGCACTTTTCTATAGTTAGTTAATTTTTGTCGATAGTCACTGAATCCGGGCCTTAGTGAAAGCGGTAGCCTGCAAGTCTCACAAATAGAAGAAAAGCTTATCCTAACTAGTCGCTGGGTTTTATACTGTAATCTTGTCTGTGGCCATTTGCTACAATGTATCCTCCTATGTAGATGCAGTACTATTGAAGTGAGTGATAAAGTTCTGGCCAGTTATACCTTACTGCGATAGGGGACGGCGCTATGGCTATGGAGACAGAGATTTTTTGAGCCGAGAGGGTTGCCTGTTCCTGGGTGATCTTTGCACTGGGGAAACTGTCTGTTTCTCGTCGCTGTAATTAGTAGCTATTTGCGCAGCACAGCTTGTCCAAACTAACTTGCAGCATCCAGATGCTGGAACAACTTCTGCAGCTAAACTGTATCTGGGATGGTTCTACAGTCTTTTGGTGCCTTACTAGCAATGTGGAGGTTGGTGCTCCATGTGTGACGGGGGTATTGGCTGTGGCAACGCTGACCAATTTTACACTGTATGCTTTCTATTGTGCTACAGTATCAGAAGGGTTAGTACCAAAAGGGGTTAATGGCTGTCTGTCGGGTTCCCGCGAGCAGTAAGGGAACAGGCTGATACACTAGGATTACTGTTCCTCACAACTGTGCCTTTTCTCTGGGACTACTTTTATTAGACTCTACTGTCCTGAGTCCTGTCCCTGATCTTTGAATACTGCGCTGCAGCCTGTCAGTTCATTTAATAGTCACAGCCTAGCTCCAGCCAGGCTCAGTCTCGGCTCCACCCACCACTGTCAAAACATAGGAATTGGGGCCTCCTCTGGAGACACCTCTATGGGAGGGGTTTTGCTGTTACCTCTCCTGCAGTTCAGCTCTGGTTCAAGGCTGACTGCCTCAGCTCCGCCCGGGGGCGGGGAAACAGCAAAGTCCATGCCTTCACTCTGCCCCTTCAATCCCATTCCCAGCTTGACACATTGCTGCCGAAAGCTGGGGACACAACGGGGCCACTGCGGGAAACTGATTTCCTCTTTGCACTTGGTGAGGCTCAGGACTTGGAGACTGCTGCCGAGTTCTCCTGCACCTCCGGACAGCCACTCACCATTTCCCGCTCCTCTCCTCCGCCACACTAAGATGGCTGTTCAACGCCCCTCTCTAATGGCTCCTCTCTCCAGCTGCGAGTCACTCCATAGCTGGTGCGCAGGTCAGAGTCCCGGATCACCGCATGCCAGTTCTGTAGCAGCTGTCCCGCTGCCACCAATGCATTATACAGCCTCCTTATCCACTTTGTTTCTTGATACATCTCCCCCTAAGTTACTGTCTCATACTCACTAGACTCTATCTACTAAGGGAGCATGAAGGAACTTTCAAACAAGGCTCTCTCCACTTGTGTTTGAGCCAGCAGATATGTTTTTTTTCCCATAGCTCATATTGGGATCTACAGTATGTGTGGAGATAAAGTACCAACTAACCAACCAGCTCCTGTCATTTTTTCAAACACAGTCTGCAACATGACAGGAGCTGGTTGGCTGGTACTATATCTCCATCCACTTTATCTAAATCCAAGGCTTAGTACATATACCTCATCATCTGCAGATCACAAGGAGCTGCTAAAGATCTGCATGTTTAGTAGACTCTTTTATTTCAAATGTGGGAGACACCGTTACAGGGGTGTTATGCAATAATGTTTTGTCTGCAGTATAGGGGGTTAATATCTGGTGATAACAGTTATTATAAGATATTTATTTATACAGAAGGAGGATCTACAGTAATTTGAAAAAGGAGACTCCTCTCTTTTAAACAAGGATACTCCTGGTTTTCCAGGTGCCAAAATGGGGTCAATAGTCTTCTCCCTCGCATTGCTCACATTACTTTCAAATCTACAGTATTTACTTATTGAAAATAAAGATATATCATTTGCCTGCACATGACCTCCTCCTTGCTGCATGCGATGAATTAGATATTTAAAAATAAAAAAAAAATTGGGCCCCTCACTATGGACAGTGAATAAGTGGTTATTGCCATGCAATATTTCTATTTGGCCAATAGAAATGTAGATATCAATCTCTAACTTGCTCTGACCTGAACATTGTAACGCTGTATAAACAGAATGCATCTATTTCTTTGCATCATGCAACAAAAAACAACAAATCCACATTGTAAGTTTTGGGAAATGTCTATATAGAAACTAGAGATGAGCGCCTGAAATTTTTCGGGTTTTGTGTTTTGGTTTTGGGTTCGGTTCCGCGGCCGTGTTTTGGGTTCGAACGCGTTTTGGCAAAACCTCACCGAATTATTTTTGTCGGATTCGGGTGTGTTTTGGATTCGGGTGTTTTTTTCCAAAAACACTAAAAAACAGCTTAAATCATAGAATTTGGGGGTCATTTTGATCCCAAAGTATTATTAACCTCAAAAACCATAATTTACACTCATTTTCAGTCTATTCTGAATACCTCACACCTCACAATATTATTTTTAGTCCTAAAATTTGCACCGAGGTCGCTGTGTGAGTAAGATAAGCGACCCTAGTGGCCGACACAAACACCGGGCCCATCTAGGAGTGGCACTGCAGTGTCACGCAGGATGTCCCTTCCAAAAAACCCTCCCCAAACAGCACATGACGCAAAGAAAAAAAGAGGCGCAATGAGGTAGCTGTGTGAGTAAGATTAGCGACCCTAGTGGCCGACACAAACACCGGGCCCATCTAGGAGTGGCACTGCAGTGTCACGCAGGATGGCCCTTCCAAAAAACCCTCCCCAAACAGCACATGACGCAAAGAAAAAAAGAGGCGCAATGAGGTAGCTGTGTGAGTAAGATTAGCGACCCTAGTGGCCGACACAAACACCGGGCCCATCTAGGAGTGGCACTGCAGTGTCACGCAGGATGGCCCTTCCAAAAAACCCTCCCCAAACAGCACATGACGCAAAGAAAAAAAGAGGCGCAATGAGGTAGCTGACTGTGTGAGTAAGATTAGCGACCCTAGTGGCCGACACAAACACCGGGCCCATCTAGGAGTGGCACTGCAGTGTCACGCAGGATGTCCCTTCCAAAAAACCCTCCCCAAACAGCACATGACGCAAAGAAAAAAAGAGGCGCAATGAGGTAGCTGTGTGAGTAAGATTAGCGACCCTAGTGGCCGACACAAACACCGGGCACATCTTGGAGTGGCACTGCAGTGTCACGCAGGATGTCCCTTCCAAAAAACCCTCCCCAAACAGCACATGACGCAAAGAAAAAAAGAGGCGCAATGAGGTAGCTGTGTGAGTAAGATTAGCGACCCTAGTGGCCGACACAAACACCGGGCCCATCTAGGAGTGGCACTGCAGTGTCACGCAGGATGTCCCTTCCAAAAAACCCTCCCCAATCAGCACATGATGCAAAGAAAAAGAAAAGAAAAAAGAGGTGCAAGATGGAATTATCCTTGGGCCCTCCCACCCACCCTTATGTTGTATAAACAAAACAGGACATGCACACTTTAACCAACCCATCATTTCAGTGACAGGGTCTGCCACACGACTGTGACTGATATGACGGGTTGGTTTGGACCCCCCCCAAAAAAGAAGCAACTAATCTCTCCTTGCACAAACTGGCTCTACAGAGGCAAGATGTCCACCTCATCTTCACCCTCCGATATATCACCGTGTACATCCCCCTCCTCACAGATTATCAATTCGTCCCCACTGGAATCCACCATCTCAGCTCCCTGTGTACTTTGTGGAGGCAATTGCTGCTGGTCAATGTCTCCGCGGAGGAATTGATTATAATTCATTTTAATGAACATCATCTTCTCCACATTTTCTGGATGTAACCTCGTACGCCGATTGCTGACAAGGTGAGCGGCGGCACTAAACACTCTTTCGGAGTACACACTTGTGGGAGGGCAACTTAGGTAGAATAAAGCCAGTTTGTGCAAGGGCCTCCAAATTGCCTCTTTTTCCTGCCAGTATAAGTACGGACTGTGTGACGTGCCTACTTGGATGCGGTCACTCATATAATCCTCCACCATTCTATCAATGTTGAGAGAATCATATGCAGTGACAGTAGACGACATGTCCGTAATCGTTGTCAGGTCCTTCAGTCCGGACCAGATGTCAGCATCAGCAGTCGCTCCAGACTGCCCTGCATCACCGCCAGCGGGTGGGCTCGGAATTCTGAGCCTTTTCCTCGCACCCCCAGTTGCGGGAGAATGTGAAGGAGGAGATGTTGACAGGTCGCGTTCCGCTTGACTTGACAATTTTGTCACCAGCAGGTCTTTCAACCCCAGCTGACCTGTGTCTGCCGGAAAGAGAGATCCAAGGTAGGCTTTAAATCTAGGATCGAGCACGGTGGCCAAAATGTAGTGCTCTGATTTCAACAGATTGACCACCCGTGAATCCTTGTTAAGCGAATTAAGGGCTGCATCCACAAGTCCCACATGCCTAGCGGAATCGCTCCCTTTTAGCTCCTTCTTCAATGCCTCCAGCTTCTTCTGCAAAAGCCTGATGAGGGGAATGACCTGACTCAGGCTGGCAGTGTCTGAACTGACTTCACGTGTGGCAAGTTCAAAGGGCATCAGAACCTTGCACAACGTTGAAATCATTCTCCACTGCACTTGAGACAGGTGCATTCCATCTCCTATATCGTGCTCAATTGTATAGGCTTGAATGGCCTTTTGCTGCTCCTCCAACCTCTGAAGCATATAGAGGGTTGAATTCCACCTCGTTACCACTTCTTGCTTCAGATGATGGCAGGGCAGGTTCAGTAGTTTTTGGTGGTGCTCCAGTCTTCTGTACGTGGTGCCTGTACGCCGAAAGTGTCCCGCAATTTTTCTGGCCACCGACAGCATCTCTTGCACGCCCCTGTCGTTTTTTAAAAAATTCTGCACCACCAAATTCAAGGTATGTGCAAAACATGGGACGTGCTGGAATTTGCCCATATTTAATGCACACACAATATTGCTGGCGTTGTCCGATGCCACAAATCCACAGGAGAGTCCAATTGGGGTAAGCCATTCCGCGATGATCTTCCTCAGTTGCCGTAAGAGGTTTTCAGCTGTGTGCGTATTCTGGAAAGCGGTGATACAAAGCGTAGCCTGCCTAGGAAAGAGTTGGCGTTTGCGAGATGCTGCTACTGGTGCCGCCACTGCTGTTCTTGCGGCGGGAGTCCATACATTTACCCAGTGGGCTGTCACAGTCATATAGTCCTGACCCTGCCCTGCTCCACTTGTCCACATGTCCGTGGTTAAGTGGACATTGGGTACAACTGCATTTTTTAGGAGACTGGTGAGTCTTTTTCTGACGTCCGTGTACATTCTCGGTATCGCCTGCCTAGAGAAGTGGAACCTAGATGGTATTTGGTAACGGGGGCACACTGCCTCAATAAATTGTCTAGTTCCCTGTGAACTAACGGCGGATACCGGACGCACGTCTAACACCAACATAGTTGTCAAGGACTCAGTTATCCGCTTTGCAGTAGGATGACTGCTGTGATATTTCATCTTCCTCGCAAAGGACTGTTGAACAGTCAATTGCTTACTGGAAGTAGTACAAGTGGGCTTACGACTTCCCCTCTGGGATGACCATCGACTCCCAGCGGCAACAACAGCAGCGCCAGCAGCAGTAGGCGTTACACGCAAGGATGCATCGGAGGAATCCCAGGCAGGAGAGGACTCGTCAGACTTGCCAGTGACATGGCCTGCAGGACTATTGGCATTCCTGGGGAAGGAGGAAATTGACACTGAGGGAGTTGGTGGGGTGGTTTGCGTGAGCTTGGTTACAAGAGGAAGGGATTTACTGGTCAGTGGACTGCTTCCGCTGTCACCCAAAGTTTTTGAACTTGTCACTGACTTATTATGAATGCGCTGCAGGTGACGTATAAGGAAGGATGTTCCGAGGTGGTTAACGTCCTTACCCCTACTTATTACAGCTTGACAAAGGGAACACACGGCTTGACACCTGTTGTCCGCATTTCTGGTGAAATACCTCCACACCGAAGAGCTGATTTTTTTGGTATTTTCACCTGGCATGTCAACGGCCATATTCCTCCCACGGACAACAGGTGTCTCCCCGGGTGCCTGACTTAAACAAACCACCTCACCATCAGAATCCTCCTGGTCAATTTCCTCCCCAGCGCCAGCAACACCCATATCCTCCTCATCCTGGTGTACTTCAACACTGACATCTTCAATCTGACTATCAGGAACTGGACTGCGGGTGCTCCTTCCAGCACTTGCAGGGGGCGTGCAAATGGTGGAAGGCGCATGCTCTTCACGTCCAGTGTTGGGAAGGTCAGGCATCGCAACCGACACAATTGGACTCTCCTTGTGGATTTGGGATTTCAAAGAACGCACAGTTCTTTGCGGTGCTTTTGCCAGCTTGAGTCTTTTCAGTTTTCTAGCGAGAGGCTGAGTGCTTCCATCCTCATGTGAAGCTGAACCACTAGCCATGAACATAGGCCAGGGCCTCAGCCGTTCCTTGCCACTCCGTGTGGTAAATGGCATATTGGCAAGTTTACGCTTCTCCTCCGACAATTTTATTTTAGGTTTTGGAGTCCTTTTTTTACTGATATTTGGTGTTTTGGTTTTGACATGCTCTGTACTATGCCATTGGGCATCGGCCTTGGCAGACGACGTTGCTGGCATTTCATCGTCTCGGCCATGACTAGTGGCAGCAGCTTCAGCACGAGGTGGAAGTGGATCTTGATCTTTCCCTAATTTTGGAACCTCAACATTTTTGTTCTCCATATTTTAATAGGCACAACTAAAAGGCACCTCAGGTAAACAATGGAGATGGATGGATTGGATACTAGTATACAATTATGGACGGGCTGCCGAGTGCCGACACAGAGGTAGCCACAGCCGTGAACTACCGCACTGTACTGTGTCTGCTGCTAATATATAGACTGGTTGATAAAGAGATAGTATACTCGTAACTAGTATGTATGTATAAAGAAAGAAAAAAAAACCACGGTTAGGTCACTGGTATATACAATTATGGACGGGCTGCCGAGTGCCGACACAGAGGTAGCCACAGCCGTGAACTACCGCACTGTACTGTGTCTGCTGCTAATATATAGACTGGTTGATAAAGAGATAGTATACTCGTAACTAGTATGTATGTATAAAGAAAGAAAAAAAAACCACGGTTAGGTCACTGGTATATACAATTATGGACGGGCTGCCGAGTGCCGACACAGAGGTAGCCACAGCCGTGAACTACCGCACTGTACTGTGTCTGCTGCTAATATATAGACTGGTTGATAAAGAGATAGTATACTCGTAACTAGTATGTATGTATAAAGAAAGAAAAAAAAACCACGGTTAGGTCACTGGTATATACAATTATGGACGGGCTGCCGAGTGCCGACACAGAGGTAGCCACAGCCGTGAACTACCGCACTGTACTGTGTCTGCTGCTAATATATAGACTGGTTGATAAAGAGATAGTATACTCGTAACTAGTATGTATGTATAAAGAAAGAAAAAAAAACCACGGTTAGGTCACTGGTATATACAATTATGGACGGGCTGCCGAGTGCCGACACAGAGGTAGCCACAGCCGTGAACTACCGCACTGTACTGTGTCTGCTGCTAATATATAGACTGGCTGATAAAGAGATAGTATACTCGTAACTAGTATGTATGTATAAAGAAAGAAAAAAAAACCACGGTTAGGTCACTGGTATATACAATTATGGACGGGCTGCCGAGTGCCGACACAGAGGTAGCCACAGCCGTGAACTACCGCACTGTACTGTGTCTGCTGCTAATATATAGACTGGTTGATAAAGAGATAGTATACTCGTAACTAGTATGTATGTATAAAGAAAGAAAAAAAAACCACGGTTAGGTCACTGGTATATACAATTATGGACGGGCTGCGGAGTGCCGACACAGAGGTAGCCACAGCCGTGAACTACCGCACTGTACTGTGTCTGCTGCTAATATATAGACTGGTTGATAAAGAGATAGTATACTCGTAACTAGTATGTATGTATAAAGAAAGAAAAAAAAACCACGGTTAGGTGGTATATACAATTATGGACGGGCTGCCGAGTGCCGACACAGAGGTAGCCACAGCCGTGAACTACCGCACTGTACTGTGTCTGCTGCTAATATATAGACTGGTTGATAAAGAGATAGTATACTCGTAACTAGTATGTATGTATAAAGAAAGAAAAAAAAAACCACGGTTAGGTCACTGGTATATACAATTATGGACGGGCTGCCGAGTGCCGACACAGAGGTAGCCACAGCCGTGAACTACCGCACTGTACTGTGTCTGCTGCTAATATATAGACTGGTTGATAAAGAGATAGTATACTCGTAACTAGTATGTATGTATAAAGAAAGAAAAAAAAAACACGGTTAGGTCACTGGTATATACAATTATGGACGGGCTGCCGAGTGCCGACACAGAGGTAGCCACAGCCGTGAACTACCGCACTGTACTGTGTCTGCTGCTAATATATAGACTGGTTGATAAAGAGATAGTATACTCGTAACTAGTATGTATGTATAAAGAAAGAAAAAAAAAACACGGTTAGGTCACTGGTATATACAATTATGGACGGGCTGCCGAGTGCCGACACAGAGGTAGCCACAGCCGTGAACTACCGCACTGTACTGTGTCTGCTGCTAATATATAGACTGGTTGATAAAGAGATAGTATACTCGTAACTAGTATGTATGTATAAAGAAAGAAAAAAAAACCACGGTTAGGTCACTGGTATATACAATTATGGACGGGCTGCCGAGTGCCGACACAGAGGTAGCCACAGCCGTGAACTACCGCACTGTACTGTGTCTGCTGCTAATATAGACTGGTTGATAAAGAGATAGTATACTACTAATATTATATACTGGTGGTCAGGTCACTGGTCACTAGTCACACTGGCAGTGGCACTCCTGCAGCAAAAGTGTGCACTGTTTAATTTTAATATAATATTATGTACTCCTGGCTCCTGCTATAACCTATAACTGGCACTGCAGTAGTGCTCCCCAGTCTCCCCCACAATTATAAGCTGTGTGAGCTGAGCAGTCAGACAGATATATAATATATATAGATGATGCAGCACACTGGCCTGAGCCTGAGCAGTGCACACAGATATGGTATGTATGTGACTGAGTCACTGTGTGCTGTGTATCGCTTTTTTCAGGCAGAGAACGGATTATAAATAAAAGTGGTGGTCACTGGTCACTATCAGCAAAACTCTGCACTGTACACTACTGAGTACTCCTAATGCTCCCCAAAATTAGTAAATCAAGTGTCTAAACGGAGAGGACGCCAGCCACGTCCTCTCCCTATCAATCTCAATGCACGTGTGAAAATGGCGGCGACGCGCGGCTCCTTATATAGAATCCGAGTCTCGCGATAGAATCCGAGCCTCGCGAGAATCCGACAGCGTCATGATGACGTTCGGGCGCGCTCGGGTTAACCGAGCAAGGCGGGAAGATCCGAGTCGCTCGGACTCGTGAAAAAAAACATGAAGTTCTGGCGGGTTCGGATTCAGAGAAACCGAACCCACTCATCTCTAATAGAAACCCCCTGTTCTGACTTCTAAAGATTGGTGGATCTAGCTAAAAAAAGTGCATGGTGAAAAAAAGAAAAAAGTTTCTTAAAATAATAATAATAATAGTTATTATTATTATTATTATTATTATTGTTGTTGTTGTTATCTACAGATGTGTCCTTAGACACTATTGCTGCAGCCATGCTAAACATCCCTCTTGGAAGCTTCCGTGCAACTTGGGGGTCATTCCGAGTTGATCGCACGCTGCAACTTTTTGCAGGCCATGCAATCAACTAGATGCTGCCTATGGGGGAGTGTTTTTTTGCATAGCAAGGCTGCGATCACTTGTGCAGCCCTGCTATGCAAAAAAAAGTTTTGTGTAGAACAAGACCAGGGTAAGAGTTACTTACCCTGTGCAATCAATCCAGCGTTGCAGGTCCCGGAATTGACATCCACCCTCCAAACGCCTCGACACGCCTGCATTCGGATCTCCACACCCCGAAAATGGTGTGTTGATGCCTGGACCTGCCTTCCTCCTGTCAATCTTCTTGCGGTCGCCGCCTCGACCGCTTTCTTCATTGGAGACATCGCTGACTGGCAACAGCTGTCGCAAGGCATAGAGGCGGCCGCCGCGCATGCGCAGTTCTGACCCAATCGCACGGCAGCGAAGAAGTGCAGCATGCAGTCGGGTCGGAATGACCCCCTTGGCATACAAGTGTCACATATCAATTCATCATGTGCAGACTCAAGAATCGGTTTTTATCACAACACATTGCAATTAAGAGGCACACTGGAGCAAAACAGATGCAAAAGGGCACTGTGTGCTGCTCACTCACACTCACTCTCACTACATGGTGTTTTAAGGCTAGGGGGCATATGTAATGGGTTACATGTTTTCTAGAGGTGCAGGATGCTGGCCAAGCTTGGACATTTTTTTTAAAGCAGCAATCATTTACAAGGTAGAACCATGCCTTGTAAATGATTGCCTTTTTAAAAAAAACATCCAAGACCGGCCAACATTCCGCAGCTCTGGCAAACTCAGACCCTATTACATATGCCCCTTAGGTGTATGAGGACATATTTGTATATAGAGTAGCACCTTTCTCCAAATCTTTTTACAATTCTAGGAAAGAAATCAAATGACTAAAGGTTCCGCTATCTTGGGTACGCTACAATGGATTGGAAATGTCCTGTATAACATGGAAAGTACAAAGGGTGTCCGAATGGAGGGCAGAAGAGTGTGCTACTTACAAACCAGGCAGACCCATAAATGCAGAATCTCAGCAGCTTAAATATTAAATATCTAACCTCATGAAAGGGACTATTGTGTTTAAATGTGAGTGTAGAAGGAGACTTTTCCTTAGCCTACAAGCAACATTTGCAGGAAAAATGTATATATCTATTAATGACCTTTGATATCTTATAATAATAATAATAATAATAATAATATTAATGATAATACTGAGAAAACGTAAACTCCATACGAAATGTTATAGAAACCAAGAATATGGGCACAAGCGACCAATGGTGTCTATAGTAAAGGAACGTAAAAAGATTTTTTTATATAGAAAGTAAAAGCATATTTATTTTACACGATTAAAAAACACTGATATACTTTAGTTTAAGAAAACATGCTTAAGCATAAGAATTCATAAAAAATGTGAACAAAA